>NC_091995.1:618470-818470 GCF_044704955.1 Pristiophorus japonicus | reverse complement strand
ATCACATACAGGCACACTCACATATACACACTCATTCACACACAGTGCTCTCTCAGTACTGCCCCTCCGACTCTGCAGCGCTCCCTCAGTACTGCCCCTCCAACAGTGCGCCACTCCCTCAGTACTGCCCCTCCGACAGTGCGGCGCCCCCTCAGTACTGCCCCTCCAACAGTGCGGCACTCCCTCAGTACTGCCCCTCCGACAGTGCGGCACTCCCTCAGTACTGCCCCTCCGACAGTGCGGCACTCCCTCAGTACTGCCCCTCCGACAGTGCGACACTCCCTCAGTACTGCCCCTCCGACAGTTCGGCACTCCCTCAGTACTGCCCCTCCGACAGTGCGGCACTCCCTCAGTACTGCCCCTCCGACAGTGCGGCGCTCCCTCAGTACTGCCCCTCCGACAGTGCGGCGCTCCCTCAGTACTGCCCCTCCGACAGTGCGGCGCTCCCTCAGTACTGCCCCTCCGACAGTACGGCACTCCCTCAGTACTGCCCCTCCGACAATGCAATGCTCCCTCAGTGCTGCCCCTCTGACGGTGTGGCACGCCCTCAGTACTGCCCCTCTGACAGTGCGGCGCTCCCTCAGTACTGCCCCTCCGACAGTGCAGTGCTCCCTTAGTACTGTCCCTCCGACAGTGCTGGGCTCCCTCATAACTGCCCCTCTTCCAGCGCAGTACGGCGCTTCCTCAATACTGCCCCTCCGACAGTGCGGCACTCCCTCAGTACTGCCCCTCCGACAGTGCGGCGCTCCCTCAGTTCTGCCCTTCCAACAGTGCGGCGCTCCCTCAGTACTGCCCCTCCGACAGTGCGGCACTCCCTCAGTACTGCCCCTCCGGCAGTGCGGCAATCCCTCAGTACTGTCCCTCTGACAGTGCGGCACTCCCTCAGTACTGCCCCTCCGACAATGCGGCACTTCCTCAGTACTGCCCCTCCGACAATACAGCGTTCCCTCAGTACTGCCCCTCAGACAGTACAGCGTTCCCTCAGTACTGCCCATCCAATAGTGCGGCACTCCCGCAGTACTGCCCCTCTGACAGTGTGGCACTCCCTCAGTACTGCCCCTCTGACAGTGTGGCACTCCCTTAGTACTACCCCTCTGACAGTGCGGCACTCCTTCAGTACTGCCTCTCCAACAGCGCAGTATGGCACTCCCTCTGCACTGCCCCTCTGACAGTGCGGCACTCCCTCTATGGTGTCTGTAAGCACTCCAGATTCCACGAGGCAAGGTATTGTACTTGAACTGTGGTGACCTTAGTCCATTTATTGCAGGTCCTGAGTGAGGGTACAGTATGGTGAACTCCCTTTTATACCTGGTTACCTGTCGTGTACAGGTGACCGCTATGCCTCCACCAGTTGCACCCCCTGGTGGTACAGGCACAGTGTATACAGTGTGAAGGTACATCCAGTGGTCCAATGTAACAAGTAGTATACTTAAGTTATACATACACAACATCACTCCCCCCTAAGTCTTGTGCCACTGGCCTTTGCACTGTGTGCTCAGGCCCTAGACTTGAGTGCCCAAAGCCCTTGCACCTTGTCTATGTTTGGGATTGGCTCTCTCCCTGTTGACCCCCAAGACCTTATTGCCACGACATTGGGAAATGGTCAGCAGTGGACGCTTTGAGGTTGCATTGGGGGTTGAGTGGGTTCTGGGTGTGATCCATGTGTGTCCATGGTGACATACATCCATTCCCCCCCCACCCCCATACATGGACCATGTGTGTGGCTCAACACCTGCATGTGCAAACATATACAGAGAATAAAACATAGGATTAGTTACATCACTGTTTGGGTTCTACAGTAGTGGAACAAGTACATTTTACAGATAAGGTGCACACGTGGTATTACAGTCTTGCCCTTGGGGTGTAGGTGCAGGTGGGTGAGGTCGCTAGTTCCAGAGTAACCGGACTGTGTCCAGGTTGTCTGATGGCAGCACTGCGCCCCCTGCCAGCTGGGTGGGCTCGGATCCCTCCCTTGGCTGGGTCTCAGGGCCTTTGCTGTTGCCTAGTGATGGGCTGAGCCACAGGAATGTGTGGCCTCCCTGTCCTCCTTTGAGGGCTGCAGCATCTCTGGTCGAGGACACTAATGTTGGTGCACCTGTCCTCCCAGGGGATTTGTAGAATCTTGCGGAGACATCGTTGGTGGTATTTCTCCAGCGATTTCAGGGGTCTATTGTACATGCTATGTGCCCACTGACCCGCCCCCCTCCCCACCAGAAAATCTCAGCCTCTGTTTCACTCTAACCATCCCATTCCTTCATAATGTTAAACATCGCGATCAAACCCCCCTGATCCCTTCTGTTCTAAAGAAAACAGCCCCAATTATTCAAGTCTATCTCTGTGTTTCCTCACACCAGGCTCCATCCCAATGAATCTGCAATCTAGCCTGCCTATTGCTTTAACTTCAGTGTGGGAAAATTATTGGAAAAATTCCTGAAAGACAGGATAAATCTACATTTGGATAGGCAAGGATTAATCAGGGACAGTCAGCACGGATTTATTAAGGGAAGATCATGTTTGACTAACCTGATTGAATATTTTGAGGAGGTAACTAGGAGGGTCGATGAGGGCAGTGCGTATGATGCAGTGTATATGGGGACTTTAGCAAAGCTTTTGATAAGGTCCCACATGGTAAACTGATCACGAAGGTTAAAGCCCACGGGATCCAGGGCAAAGTGCAAGTTGGATCCAAAATTGGCTCAGAGGCAGGAAGCAAAGGGTAATGATTGATGGGTGTTTTTGTGACTGGAAAGATGTTTCCAGTGGGGTTCCGCAGGGCTCAGTACTGGGTCCCTTGCTTTTTGCGGTATATATCAATGATTTAGATTTGAATATAGGGGGTATGATTAAGAAGTTTTCAGACGACACTAAAATTGACTGTGTGGTTGATAATGAAGAGGAAAGTCATGGGCTGCAGGAGGATAGCAATCTACTGGTCAGGTGGGCAGAGCAGTGGCAAATGGAATATAATTCAGAGATGTGAAGTAATGCACTTTGGGAGGGCTAATAAGGAAAGGGTATACACATTAAGCAGTAGACCACTTAAAAGTGTAGATGAACAAAGGGACCTTGGAGTGCTTGTCCACAGATCCCTGAAAGTAGCAGGCCAGGTGGATAAGGTGGTTCAGAAGGCATACGGAATGTTTGCCTTTATTGGCCGAGGCATAGAATACAAGAGCAGGGAGGTTATGCTTGAACTGTATAATTCTCTGGTTAGGCCTCAGCTTGAGGGATTTGAGGGGAGGCTTCTTCACGCAGAGGGTTGTGGGGGTCTGGAACTCGCTGCCTGGAAGGGTGCTGGATGCAGAAATCCTCATCACATTTAAAAGATGCTTGGATGTGCACCTGCAGTACTGTAACCTACAAAATTACGGACCTAGAACTGGTAATTGTGGGCAGTGTGGAGCTCCCTCAGTACTGCCCCTCTGACAGTGCGGCACTCCCTCAGCACTGCCCCTCCGACAGTACGGCGCTCCCTCAGTACTGCCCCTCCAACAGTGCGGCGCTCCCTCAGTACTGCCCCACCAAGAGTGAGACGCTGCCTCAGTACTGCCCCTCCGAGAGTGAGACACTGCCTCAGTACTGCCCCTCCGACAGTGAGACGCTCCCTCAGTACTGCCCCTCCGAGAGTGAGACGCTCCCTCAGTACTGCCCCTCCGACAGTGCAGCACTCCCTCAGTACTGCCCCTCCGACAGTGCGGCACTCCCTCAGTACTGCCCCCCCGAGAGTGAGACGCTCCCTCAGTACTGCCCCTCCGACAGTGTGGCACTGCCTCAGTACTGCCCCTCCGACAGTGCAGCACTCCCTCAGTACTGCCCCTCCGACAGTGCTGCACTCCCTCAATACTGCCCCTCCGACAGTGCGGCACTCCCTCAGTACTGCCCCCCCGAGAGTGAGACGCTCCCTCAGTACTGCCCCTCCGACAGTGAGACGACCCTCAGTACTGACCCTCCGAGAGTGAGACGCTCCCTCAGTACTGCCACTCCGACAGTGAGACGCTCCCTCAGTACTGCCCCTCCGACAGTGCGACGCTCCCTCAGTACTGCCCCTCCGACAGTAAGACGCTCCCTCAGTACTGCCCCTCCGAGAGTGAGGCGCTCCCTCAGTACAGCCCCTCCGAGAGTGAGACGCTCCCTCAGTACTGCCCCTCCGAGAGTGAGACGCTCGCTCAGTACTGCCCCTCCGAGAGTGAGACGCTCCATCAGTACTGCCCCTCCGAGAGTGAGGCGCTCCCTCAGTACTGCCCCTCCGAGAGTGAGACACTCCCTCAGTACTGCCCCTCCGAGAGTGAGATGCTCCCTCAGTACTGCCCCTCCGACAGTGAGGCGCTCCCTCAGTACTGCCCCTCCGAGAGTGAGATGCTCCCTCAGCACTGCCCCTCCGACAGTGAGGCGCTCCCTCAGTACTGCCCCTCCGAGAGTGAGACGCTCCCTCCGTACTGCCCCTCCGAGAGTGAGGCGCTCCCTCAGTACTGCACCCCCGAGAGTGAGACGCTCCCTCAGTACTGCCCCTCCGAGAGTGAGATGCTCCCTCAGTACTGCCCCTCCGAGAGTGAGACGCACCCTCAGTACTGCCCCTCCGACAGTGCGGCGCTCCCTCAGTACTGACCCTCCGACAGTGTGGCGCTCCCTCAGTACTGCCCCTCCGACAGTGAGGCGCTCCCTCAATACTGCCCCTCCGACAGTGCGGCACTCCCTCAGTACTGCCCCCCCGAGAGTGAGACGCTCCCTCAGTACTGCCCCTCCGACAGTGAGACGACCCTCAGTACTGACCCTCCGAGAGTGAGACGCTCCCTCAGTACTGCCACTCCGACAGTGAGACGCTCCCTCAGTACTGCCCCTCCGACAGTGCGACGCTCCCTCAGTACTGCCCCTCCGACAGTAAGACGCTCCCTCAGTACTGCCCCTCCGAGAGTGAGACGCTCCCTCAGTACTGCCCCTCCGAGAGTGAGGCGCTCCCTCAGTACTGCCCCTCCGACAGTGAGGCGCTCCCTCAGTACTGCCCCTCCGACAGTGCAGCACTCCCTCAGTACTGCCCCTCCGACAGTGCGGCGCTCCCTCAGTACTGACCCTCCGACAGTGTGGCGCTCCCTCAGTACTGCCCCTCCGACAGTGAGGCGCTCCCTCAGTACTGCCCCTCCGAGAGTGAGACGCTCCCTCAGTACTGCCCCTCCGAGAGTGAGACGCTCCCTCAGTACTGCCCCCCCGACAGTGAGACGCTCCCTCAGTGCTGCCCCTCCGACAGTGAGAAGCTCCCTCAGTACTGCCCCTCCGAGAGTGAGGCGCTCCCTCAGTACTGCCCCTCCGACAGTGAGACGCTCCCTCAGTACTGCCCCTCCGAGAGTGAGACGCTCCCTCAGTACTGCCCCTCCGAGAGTGAGGCGCTCCCTCAGTACTGCCCCTCTGACAGTGAGACGCTCCCTCAGTACTACCCCTCCGACAGTGAGACGCTCCCTCAGTACTGCCCCTCCGAGAGTGAGGCGCTCCCTCAGTACTGCCCCTCCGAGAGTGAGGCGCTCCCTCAGTACTGCCCCTCCGACAGTGCGGCGCTCCCTCAGTACTGCCCCTCTGACAGTGAGACGCTCCCTCAGTACTACCCCTCCGACAGTGTGGCGCTCCCTCAGTACTGCCCCTCCGACAGTGAGGCGCTCCCTCAGTACTGCCCCTCCGACAGTGAGGCGCTCCCTCAGTACTGCCCCTCCGACAGTGAGACGCTCCCTCAGTACTACCCCTCCGAGAGTGAGGCGCTCCCTCAGTACTGTCCCACCGAGAGTGAGGCGCTCCCTCAGTACTGCCCCTCCGAGAGTGAGGCGCTCCCTCAGTACTGCCCCTCCGAGAGTGAGACGCTCCCTCAGTACTGCCCCTCCGAGAGTGAGGTGCTCCCTCAGTACTGACCCTCCGACAGTGCGGCGCTCCCTCAGTACTGCCCCTCCGACAGTGAGGCGCTCCCTCAGTACTGCCCCTCCGACAGTGAGACGCTCCCTCAGTACTGCCCCTCCGAGAGTGAGACGCTCCCTCAGTACTACCCCTCCGAGAGTGAGGCGCTCCCTCAGTACTGCCCCACCGAGAGTGAGGTGCTCCCTCAGTACTGCCCCTCCGAGAGTGAGGCGCTCCCTCAGTACTGCCCCTCCGAGAGTGAGACGCTCCCTCAGTACTGCCCCTCCGAGAGTGAGGTGCTCCCTCAGTACTGACCCTCCGACAGTGAGGCGCTGCCTCAGTACTGCCCCTCCGAGAGTGAGGCGCTCCCTCAGTAATGCCCCTCCGACAGTGAGGCGCTCCCTCAGTACTGCCCCTCCGAGAGTGAGGCGCTCCCTCAGTACTGCCCCTCCGACAGTGAGACGACCCTCAGTACTGCCCCTCGGAGAGTGAGACGCTCCCTCAGTACTGCCACTCCGACAGTGAGACGCTCCATCAGTACTGCCCCTCCGAGAGTGAGGCGCTCCCTCAGTACTGCCCCTCCGAGAGTGAGATGCTCGCTCAGTACTGCCCCTCCGAGAGTGAGGTGCTCCCTCAGTACTGACCCTCCGACAGTGAGGCGCTGCCTCAGTACTGCCCCTCCGAGAGTGAGGCGCTCCCTCAGTAATGCCCCTCCGACAGTGAGGCGCTCCCTCAGTACTGCCCCTCCGAGAGTGAGGCGCTCCCTCAGTACTGCCCCTCCGAGAGTGAGGCGCTCCCTCAGTAATGCCCCTCCGACAGTGAGGCGCTCCCTCAGTACTGCCCCTCCGAGAGTGAGACGCTCCCTCAGTACTGCCACTCCGACAGTGAGACGCTCCATCAGTACTGCCCCTCCGAGAGTGAGGCGCTCCCTCAGTACTGCCCCTCCGAGAGTGAGATGCTCGCTCAGTACTGCCCCTCCGAGAGTGAGACGCTCCATCAGTACTGCCCCTCCGAGAGTGAGGCGCTCCCTCAGTACTGCCCCTCCGAGAGTGAGACACTCCCTCAGTACTGCCCCTCCGAGAGTGAGACGCTCCCTCAATACTGCCCGTCCGACAGTGAGGCGCTCCCTCAGTACTGCCCCTCCGAGAGTGAGGCGCTCCTTCAGTACTGCCCCTCCGAGAGTGAGACGCTCCCTCAGTACTGCCCCTCCGAGAGTGAGGCGCTCCCTCAGTACTGCCCCCCCGAGAGTGAGACGCTCCCTCAGTACTGCCCCTCCGAGAGTGAGACGCTCCCTCAGTACTGCCCCTCCGAGAGTGAGATGCTCCCTCAGTACTGCCCCTCCGAGAGTGAGACGCACCCTCAGTACTGCCCCTCCGACAGTGAGACGCTCCCTCAGTACTGCCCCTCCGAGAGTGAGATGCACCCTCAGTACTGCCCCTCCGAGAGTGAGACGCACCCTCAGTACTGCCCCTCCGACAGTGCGGCGCTCCCTCAGTACTGACCCTCCGACAGTGTGGCGCTCCCTCAGTACTGCCCCTCCGACAGTGAGGCGCTCCCTCAGTACTGCCCCTCCGAGAGTGAGACGCTCCCTCAGTACTGCCCCTCCGAGAGAGAGACGCTCCCTGAGTACTGCCCCTCCGAGAGTGAGGCGCTCCCTCAGTACTGCCCCTCCGAGAGTGAGGCACTCCCTCAGTACTGCCCCTCCGACAGTGAGAAGCTCCCTCAGTACTGCCCCTCCGAGAGTGAGGCGCTCCCTCAGTACTGCCCCTCCGACAGTGAGAAGCTCCCTCAGTACTGCCCCTCCGAGAGTGAGAAGCTCCCTCAGTACTGCCCCTCCGAGAGTGAGACGCTCCCTCAGTACTACCCCTCCGACAGTGAGACGCTCCCTCAGTACTGCCCCTCCGAGAGTGAGGCGCTCCCTCAGTACTGCCCCTCCGACAGTGAGACGCTCCCTCAGTACTGCCCCTCCGAGAGTGCGGTGCTCCCTCAGTACTGCCCCTCTGACAGTGAGGCGCTCCCTCAGTACTGCCCCACCGAGAGTGAGGCGCTCCCTCAGTACTGCCCCTCCGACAGTGCGGCACTCCCTCAGTACTGCCCCTCTGACAGTGAGACGCTCCCTCAGTACTGCCCCTCCGAGAGTGAGGCGCTCCCTCAGTACTGCCCCTCCGAGAGTGAGGCGCTCCCTCAGTACTACCCCTCCGACAGTGAGACGCTCCCTCAGTACTGCCCCTCCGAGAGTGAGGCGCTCCCTCAGTACTGCCCCTCCGAGAGTGAGGCGCTCCCTCAGTACTGCCCCTCCGACAGTGAGACGCTCCCTCAGTACTGCCCCCCCGAGAGTGAGACGCTCCCTCAGTACTGCCCCTCCGAGAGTGAGACGCTCCCTCAGTACTGCCCCCCTGAGAGTGAGACGCTCCCTCAGTACTGGCCCTCCGACAGTGAGGCGCTCCCTCAGTACTGCCCCTCCGAGAGTGAGATGCTCCCTCAGTACTGCCCCTCCGACAGTGAGGCGCTCCCTCAGTACTGCCCCTCCGAGAGTGAGACGCTCCCTCAGTACTGCCCCTCCGAGAGTGAGGCGCTCCCTCAGTACTGCCCCCCCGAGAGTGAGACGCTCCCTCAGTACTGCCCCTCCGAGAGTGAGATGCTCCCTCAGTACTGCCCCTCCGAGAGTGAGACGCTCCCTCAGTACTGCCCCTCCGAGAGTGAGACGCTCCCTCAGTACTGCCCCCCCGACAGTGAGACGCTCCCTCAGTGCTGCCCCTCCGACAGTGAGAAGCTCCCTCAGTACTGCCCCTCCGAGAGTGAGGCGCTCCCTCAGTACTGCCCCTCCGACAGTGAGACGCTCCCTCAGTACTGCCCCTCCGAGAGTGAGACGCTCCCTCAGTACTGCCCCTCCGAGAGTGAGGCGCTCCCTCAGTACTGCCCCTCTGACAGTGAGACGCTCCCTCAGTACTACCCCTCCGACAGTGAGACGCTCCCTCAGTACTGCCCCTCCGAGAGTGAGGCGCTCCCTCAGTACTGCCCCTCCGAGAGTGAGGCGCTCCCTCAGTACTGCCCCTCCGACAGTGCGGCGCTCCCTCAGTACTGCCCCTCTGACAGTGAGACGCTCCCTCAGTACTGACCCTCCGACAGTGTGGCGCTCCCTCAGTACTGCCCCTCCGACAGTGAGGCGCTCCCTCAGTACTGCCCCTCCGAGAGTGAGGCGCTCCCTCAGTACTGACCCTCCGACAGTGTGGCGCTCCCTCAGTACTGCCCCTCCGACAGTGAGGCGCTCCCTCAGTACTGCCACTCCGACAGTGAGACGCTCCCTCAGTACTGCCCCTCCGAGAGTGAGACGCTCCCTCAGTACTACCCCTCCGAGAGTGAGGCGCTCCCTCAGTACTGCCCCACCGAGAGTGAGGCGCTCCCTCAGTACTGCCCCTCCGAGAGTGAGGCGCTCCCTCAGTACTGCCCCTCCGAGAGTGAGACGCTCCCTCAGTACTGCCCCTCCGAGAGTGAGGTGCTCCCTCAGTACTGACCCTCCGACAGTGAGGCGCTGCCTCAGTACTGCCCCTCCGAGAGTGAGGCGCTCCCTCAGTAATGCCCCTCCGACAGTGAGGCGCTCCCTCAGTACTGCCCCTCCGAGAGTGAGGCGCTCCCTCAGTACTGCCCCTCCGACAGTGAGACGACCCTCAGTACTGCCCCTCCGAGAGTGAGACGCTCCCTCAGTACTGCCACTCCGACAGTGAGACGCTCCATCAGTACTGCCCCTCCGAGAGTGAGGCGCTCCCTCAGTACTGCCCCTCCGAGAGTGAGATGCTCGCTCAGTACTGCCCCTCCGAGAGTGAGGTGCTCCCTCAGTACTGACCCTCCGACAGTGAGGCGCTGCCTCAGTACTGCCCCTCCGAGAGTGAGGCGCTCCCTCAGTAATGCCCCTCCGACAGTGAGGCGCTCCCTCAGTACTGCCCCTCCGAGAGTGAGGCGCTCCCTCAGTACTGCCCCTCCGACAGTGAGACGACCCTCAGTACTGCCCCTCCGAGAGTGAGACGCTCCCTCAGTACTGCCACTCCGACAGTGAGACGCTCCATCAGTACTGCCCCTCCGAGAGTGAGGCGCTCCCTCAGTACTGCCCCTCCGAGAGTGAGATGCTCGCTCAGTACTGCCCCTCCGAGAGTGAGACGCTCCCTCAGTACTGCCCCTCCGAGAGTGAGATGCTCCCTCAGTACTGCCCCTCCGAGAGTGAGACGCACCCTCAGTACTGCCCCTCCGACAGTGAGACGCTCCCTCAGTACTGCCCCTCCGAGAGTGAGATGCACCCTCAGTACTGCCCCTCCGAGAGTGAGACGCACCCTCAGTACTGCCCCTCCGACAGTGCGGCGCTCCCTCAGTACTGACCCTCCGACAGTGTGGCGCTCCCTCAGTACTGCCCCTCCGACAGTGAGGCGCTCCCTCAGTACTGCCCCTCCGAGAGTGAGACGCTCCCTCAGTACTGCCCCTCCGAGAGAGAGGCGCTCCCTCAGTACTGCACCCCCGACAGTGCGGCGCTCCCTCAGTACTGCCCCTCCGAGAGTGAGACGCTCCCTGAGTACTGCCCCTCCGAGAGTGAGGCGCTCCCTCAGTACTGCCCCTCCGAGAGTGAGGCACTCCCTCAGTACTGCCCCTCCGACAGTGAGAAGCTCCCTCAGTACTGCCCCTCCGAGAGTGAGGCGCTCCCTCAGTACTGCCCCTCCGAGAGTGAGAAGCTCCCTCAGTACTGCCCCTCCGAGAGTGAGACGCTCCCTCAGTACTACCCCTCCGACAGTGAGACGCTCCCTCAGTACTGCCCCTCCGAGAGTGAGGCGCTCCCTCAGTACTGCCCCTCCGAGAGTGCGGTGCTCCCTCAGTACTGCCCCTCTGACAGTGAGGCGCTCCCTCAGTACTGCCCCACCGAGAGTGAGGCGCTCCCTCAGTACTGCCCCTCCGACAGTGCGGCACTCCCTCAGTACTGCCCCTCTGACAGTGAGACGCTCCCTCAGTACTGCCCCTCCGAGAGTGAGGCGCTCCCTCAGTACTGCCCCACCGAGAGTGAGACGCTCCCTCAGTACTACCCCTCCGACAGTGAGACGCTCCCTCAGTACTGCCCCTCCGAGAGTGAGGCGCTCCCTCAGTACTGCCCCTCCGAGAGTGAGGCGCTCCCTCAGTACTGCCCCTCCGACAGTGAGACGCTCCCTCAGTACTGCCCCCCCGAGAGTGAGACGCTCCCTCAGTACTGCCCCTCCGAGAGTGAGACGCTCCCTCAGTACTGCCCCCCCGAGAGTGAGACGCTCCCTCAGTACTGGCCCTCCGACAGTGAGGCGCTCCCTCAGTACTGCCCCTCCGAGAGTGAGATGCTCCCTCAGTACTGCCCCTCCGACAGTGAGGCGCTCCCTCAGTACTGCCCCTCCGAGAGTGAGACGCTCCCTCAGTACTGCCCCTCCGAGAGTGAGGCGCTCCCTCAGTACTGCCCCCCCGAGAGTGAGACGCTCCCTCAGTACTGCCCCTCCGAGAGTGAGATGCTCCCTCAGTACTGCCCCTCCGAGAGTGAGACGCTCCCTCAGTACTGCCCCTCCGAGAGTGAGGCGCTCCCTCAGTACTGCCCCTCCGACAGTGAGGCGCTCCCTCAGTACTGCCCCTCCGACAGTGAGGCGCTCCCTCAGTACTGCCCCTCCGAGAGTGAGGCGCTCCCTCAGTACTGCCCCTCCGACAGTGAGACGACCCTCAGTACTGCCCCTCCGACAGTGAGGCACTCCCTCAGTACTGCCCCTCCGACAGTGAGACGACCCTCAGTACTGCCCCTCCGACAGTGAGGCGCTCCCTCAGTACTGCCCCTCCGACAGTGAGGCGCTCCCTCAGTACTGCCCCTCCGACAGTGAGGCGCTCCCTCTGTACTGCCCCTCCGAGAGTGAGGCACTCCCTCAGTACTGCCCCTCCGAGAGTGAGACGCTCCCTCAGTACCGCCCCTCCGAGAGTGAGGCGCTCCCTCAGTACTGACCCTCCGACAGTGAGACGACCCTCAGTACTGCCCCTCCGACAGTGAGGCGCTCCCTCAGTACTGCCCCTCCGACAGTGCGGCACTCCCTCAGTACTGCCACTCCGACAGTGAGGCGCTCCCTCAGTACCTCCCCTCCGATAGTGAGACGCTCCCTCAGTACTGCCCCTCCGAGAGTGAGGCGCTCCCTCAGTACTGCCCCTCCGACAGTGAGACGCTCCCTCAGTACTGCCCCTCCGAGAGTGAGACGCTCCCTCAGTACTGCCCCTCCGAGAGTGAGGCGCTTCATCAGTACTGCCCCTCCGACAGTGAGACGCTCCCTCAGTACTGCCCCTCCGAGAGTGAGACGCTCCCTCAGTACTGCCCCTCCGACAGTGAGACGCTCCCTCAGTACTGCCCCTCCGAGAGTGAGACGCTCCCTCAGTACTGCCCCTCCGACAGTGAGACGCTCCCTCAGTACTGCCCCTCCGAGAGTGAGGCGCTCCCTCAGTACTGCCCCTCCGAGAGTGAGGCGCTCCCTCAGTACTGTCCCTCCGAGAGTAAGGCACTCCCTCAGTACTGCCCCTCCGACAGTGAGGCGCTCCCTCAGTACTGCCCCTCCGACAGTGAGGCGCTCCCTCAGTACTGCCCCTCCGACAGTGAGACGACCCTCAGTACTGGCCCTCCGAGAGTGAGGCGCTCCCTCAGTACTGCCCCTCCGACAGTGCGGCGCTCCCTCAGTACTGCCCCTCCGAGAGTGAGGCACTCCCTCAGTACTGCCCCTCCGACAGTGAGACGCTCCCTCAGTACTGCCCCACCGACAGTGAGGCGCTCCCTCAGTACTGCCCCTCCGAGAGTGAGGCGCTCCCTCAGTACTGCCCCTCTGACAAGTGAGGCGCTCCCTCAGTACTGCCCCTCCGACAGTGAGGCACTCCCTCAGTACTGCCCCTCCGACAGTGAGGCGCTCCCTCAGTACTGCCCCTCCGACAGTGAGACGCTCCCTCAGTACTGCCCCTCCGACAGTGCGGCACTCCCTCAGTACTGCCCCTCCGACAGTGAGGCGCTCCCTCAGTACTGCCCCTCCGACAGTGTGGCGCTCCCTCAGTACTGCCCCTCCGACAGTGAGGCGCTCCCTCAGTACTGCCCCTCTGACAGTGAGACGCTCCCTCAGTACTGCCCCTCCGACAGTGAGGCGCTCCTTCAGTACTGCCCCTCCGACAGTGAGACGACCCTCAGTACTGCCCCTCCGACAGTGAGGCGCTCCCTCAGTACTGTCCCTCCGAGAGTAAGGCACTCCCTCAGTACTGCCCCTCCGACAGTGAGGCGCTCCCTCAGTACTGTCCCTCCGACAGTGAGGCACTCCCTCAGTACTGCCCCTCCGACAGTGAGGCACTCCCTCAGTACTGACCCTCCCACGGTGCGGTACTCCCTCAGTACAGTGTGGAGACCAAACCTGAGCCTGACAGTTGTATATCGATTCACCATCTTTTATATTCTGTACCTCTTGGCATAAAACCCAGGATTCCTTTAGCCTTTTTTATGACCTTGTCCAATTGAGGTGTTGCTTTTAATGCCTGTGACCCTGAAACACCACATCCCTCTGCTCCTCCACATTACCAGCATTCGCCCATTCAAAATATCGTTATTTAGATTTTTGTTCCTGTTATGTTTTCGGTACGACCTCACAAACACACAGGCTCTAAGATGGCTGATAATGTCAGGAAGCAGTCAGGTGACTCCCTCTTTATTGTTGTAAACAGCAATGGCTGCAGTGCCACAGTAGTCACTAGATGGAGCTATATATATTACACTTCTCCCTCCTTAATGGAGAAGTAATTTTAACAAACAATCATCATACATAACTTGCATGGTTGTACATTACAAAAGATATTGACTTATTTTGCCTTATTTAAAACTACTTGTTTTCTGTTTCGAAGAAGTTACCTTCACTCTCGAGCAGACCCTTCCAAACATGGTGGTGAACTTAGACTCATTCGAGGCTGATCCTCAGGAAAGTTTTCCTCCAAGGGATGCCCTTGATTTCCATTTGAAAACTTTCTAACTTGAGACTTTGTTTTCCTGACTCGGACTCAGACTTAAATTTCTTTTGGATTTGTTCCCAGTACATTAGATGTAGGATATGCTAATGATGTATCAAAACCATCTCATGAGTCAGAAATAATCGAATCACTCCCACCTTCAACTCCTTCCAATATAAAATATGATCAATGTGAACAAACCTAACCTGACCATGATCAAACA
The DNA here is from genome assembly GCF_044704955.1 of Pristiophorus japonicus. Classification (NCBI taxonomy): domain Eukaryota; kingdom Metazoa; phylum Chordata; class Chondrichthyes; family Pristiophoridae; genus Pristiophorus; species Pristiophorus japonicus. The sequence continues at coordinate 804,372 of NC_091995.1, read as the reverse complement.
TCTTGACCAAATATGTGCGAAGACCACATATCTTCACCACTCTTCCTGGTAACCACTTTACCCATTTATGGTGATGGTTCTTTACTCTCACCTTCTGATTTAATTTCACACTTCTCTCTTTTACTCTACCTCAAGCATGATTCCCTTTCTGTCTTAATTGTATCTCTTCTACGGACTGTGTCAAGTTTGATTTTAACAACGAGAATCTGGTTTGTAGCTGTCGTTTGCAAAACAACTCTGCTGGTATTCTACCAGTAGTTTTATGAGGACTATTATGATACGTAATTAGAAAATTGGGCAACTTGTGGTCCAATGACAACTGTCGTTTCCTTGGATTTGGATCCAACATCTGTTTGATGAGAGCACGTTTTACAATTTGTACTCTGCGCCCTGCAGCACCGTTCAAAGCAGGGTGGTACAATGGAACCTTGGTATGTTTCACACCATTTTTGCTCGTGAACTGTGCAAATTCTTCTGAACAAAGTTGTGGTCCATTATCAGAAACAATTTCTTCTGTGAGGCTAAATGAAGAAAATAATCTTCGCAAAATGTCGAATGTTTTACTTGTTATTTTCCACATTGGAAACACCTCAACCGACTTTGAATGGCTATCAATCACAATGAACAGTTGTTGTCCTTGCTCAGCAAAATCGATATGTGGCCTTTGCCACACCCTGGGAAGCCATTTCCATGGCTGTAATGGTACTGATGGTGGTTGCTTGCTGACCGATTGACATGTCGTACACTGACTGACGATGTACTCTATATCTTTATCTAGACTGCGTGCAAAACTCTTGGTCAAGCACATTCCCAGGTGCTGGTCATGAAGATCTCCTAACAATTTGGACCTGAATTTATTTGGTGTAATTACTCTTGCACCCCACATGATACAATCTTTATCGACTGATAACTCATTCCTACAAATGAAGAATGGATGAATATCTTTCTCTGTTACCTGGTTTGGCCAGCCATTTGCAATGTAATCATACAACTTTGGCATAACTGGGTCACGTTTGGTTGCTCTACCAATCTCTTCAGCTGTGACTGGCAGTTCATCAACGTATGAAAAATAGAACACTTCTCTTCAGTCAGCATGCCTTCACAAGATGCCCAGTATTCCTGCAGAAGAAACACTCTGCCTTTACATATGGACAACTTGGAGCAATGTGTTGTCCCAGGCACCGATAGCATGATTTCAGTGCTCTGTTACCGTTGCCGAGACCTTGGGGCCCAACTGCCTTTTACTTTTAACCTGCAGGCGATTCACCTCGGTTGTGTGACGACTGAAAATGGTACGAAATTCTCGGGAATATTGGTCGGCCATGTCCATTGACATAGCTGTCTGACAAGCTAAATCAAAAGTCAGGTTAGGAGTTGTCAATAACTTTCTTCTGATCGCATCAGTTTTCATCCCACAAACAAAGCGGTCACGCAATGCTCGGTCCTGGAATTTTCCGAAATGACAGTGAATAGATAGCTTTTTTAATGCGACAATGTACTCACTGATACTTTCGTCGGTTAACTGATCTCGTATTCCAAAACCATAAATTGCAGCAATTTCCAGGGGCTCAGGACTGTAGTGCTGTCTGCTTAAGTGATGTGTGCTTTGGCTTGACAGGCACAAGCACATTTTTCAGGGTATCATACACCTCGGGCCCTGTTTCAGTCAAGAAAATAGCTCGTTTTCTTTCCAAAACCACCCGGTTCTGGTTTTCACCAGTGGGGACTTCGATGATACTATTTACAGTGAAAAACATTTCTAGCCACTCCACATACGCTCCTAAACTTTCACGGTGGCGTTGAAAGTCCCCCAAGTCTCCTATTATTCCCATAGGCATGGCCATCTGAACTCTGGCAGTTCAGACAAGTGTGCTTGTAATTTACCTTGGATTTTTAGTTGTTAGTCAAGACAGAGATGCCCTCAAAGTCTCTCTGTCAGATGGATGATTCATCCGCCAACAAAAATTTCCAGCTAGGTTATCCAATTACCCTATCCTTCATCGCCAATGTTATGTTTTCGGTCCGATCTCACAAAACACACACAGGCTCTAAGATGGCTGAGAACTTCAGGAAGCAGTCAGGTGACCTGTTCCCTCTTCATTGTTGTAAACAGCAATGACCCCAATGCCACAGTAGCCCACTGGATAGGGCTATATATATAATGGCCCAGAAATCCCGGCCTCCCCGGGTCCGTACAGAGTGTGTACGGAGTGTGTACGGACCCGGGAAGGCATTGGAAAAGCCGATTTTCAGGGCACAATGCACATGCGCTGAAAACTGGCTTTTCCGATCCGTCAAGCTGGAGCTGGACAGATCCTCCGTGTCTCGGGAGCGAGGACATTTGCACTGGCAAGATTGCAGTATTTACCCATATCTTGCCCGGCAAGTGTCCTCAAAACTCTCGCGCCTAATAGAAGCAGGCGTATAGCCTACTGTTATAGACGTAAGAGTTTTAAAACACACAAAATCATTGTAAAATAAAATTTTAAAAACGCAAGTTATTGTTTAAAATCCCTCCCCACGACAGTAAGTTCATTTTAAAGCATAGTTTAAAAAACTTTTTTTTTAAATCGGAAAATTATATGTCTTTTTTAAATACATAAATAACTTTAATTTGAATTAATAAAAACATGTTGTGCATTTTATTCATCTTTTATTATTGGTTATGTGTGTTTTGGGAGCTATTTCTCATTCATAATAATGGGAACTCCAACTTACCGAGCTCCCATTACTATGAATGAGAATCATCACCATCATAGGCAGTCCCTCGGGATCGAGGAAGACTTGCTTCCACTCTTAAAATGAGTCCTTCGGTGGCTGAACAGCCCAATACGAGAGCCACAGTCCCTGTCACAGGTGGGACAGACAGTGGTTGAGGGAAGGGGAGGGTGGGACTGGTTTGCCGCACGCTCCTTCCGCTGCCTGCGCTTGGTTTCTGCATGCTCTCGGCGACGAGACTCGAGGTGCTCAGCGCCCTCCCGGATGCACTTCCTCCACTTAGGGTGGTCTTTGGCCAGGGACTCCCAGGTGTCGGTGGGGATGTTGCACTTTATCAGGGAGGCTTTGAGGGTGTCCCTGTAACGTTTCCTCTGCCCACCTGGGGCTCGTTTGCCGTGAAGGAGTTCCGAGTAGAGCGCTTGCTTTGGGAGTCTCGTGTCTGGCATGCGGACAATGTGGCCCTGCCCAGCGGAGCTGGTCGAGTGTGGTCAGTGCTTCAATGCTGGGGATGTTGGCCTGGTCGAGGACACTAACGTTGGTGCGTCTGTCCGCAAAGGGGACTATACTATACCTGATTGGCTGCCCAGAGCCATGTGACTCCAGCTCCAGGCCTGCGCATGTGCCGACGTGCACGTGCTGCAATGCGCAGTCAGGGGAGGCCTCAGGACGGGGAACTCGCGCCGGGGCAGCAGGTACAGGTAGGTGCGCTTCTTCTTTCCAGAATCCAGTCGAACGCCCGCGGGAAGGAGAAACCAGGATTTCTGGGCCATTACAGTTCCCAAAATGTTCCACATCACACTCAATTCCATCTTGACACTTTCTGCCCGTTGCACCATCTTATTGTTTTATTGTAACATTCTTCAGGATGCAATGTGGGTGTCGCAGACAAGGCCGGCATTTATTGCCCATCCCTAATTGCCCTTGAGAAGGTGGTGGTGAGCCGCTTTCCTGAACCGCTGCAGTCCGTGTGGTGAAGGTGCTCCCACAGTGCTGTTAGGGAGGGAGTTCCAGGATTGTGACCCAGCGACGATGGAGGAACGGCCGATATATTTCCAAGTCAGGATGGTGCGTGACTCGGAGGGGAACGTGGAGGTGGTGGTGTTCCCATGGACCTGGTGCCCTTGTGCTTGTCACCAAACTCATGGTCTCCAGGGCTGTAGTAATACCCCTCCTCCTGTATGTCTCAGAGACATGGACCATGTACAGTAGACACCTCATGTCTCTGGAGAAATACCACCAACGATGTCTCTGCAAGATCCTATAAATCCCCTGGGAGGACAGACGCACCAACATTAGCGTCCTCGACCAGGCCAACATCCCCAGCATCGAAGCACTGACCACACTCGACCAGCTCCGCTGGGCAGGCCACATTGTTCCCATGCCAGACACGAGACTCCCAAAGCAAGCGCTCTACTCGGAACTCCTTCACGGCAAACGAGCCAAAGGTGGGCAGAGGAAACGTTACAGGGACACCCTCAAAGCCTCCCTGATAAAGTGCAACATCCCCACCGACACCTGGGAGTCCCTGACCAAAGACCACCCTAAGTGGAGGAAGTGCATCCGGGAGGGCGCTGAGCACCTCGAGTCTCGTTGCCGAGAGCATGCAGAAACCAAGCGCAGGCAGCGGAAGGAGCGTGCGGCAAACCAGTCCCACCCTCCCCTTCCCTCAACCACTGTCTGTCCCACCTGTGACAGGGACTGTGGCTCTCGTATTGGACTGTTCAGCCACCTAAGGACTCATGTTAAGAGTGGAAGCAATTCTTCCTCGATCCCGAGGGACTGCCTGTGATGATGAGGTGATGGAGGTCGTGGCTTATCAATATCCACTTGCAGGGCCTGATAAAGTATCACCATTTTTTAAGTTACTGTGCAGAAACTAACACCCGACGTGACCAAGTCCGGCCATGAGTTGTTGCGTACGACAACGCCTCTTGGTAGTTTGCCATCTGCTTAAGTGGTTTATGGATACCTCAGCGTGAGTGACAGGGCTGTTGTTTCGTTGTGAGGTTTAGAGAATGACCGCAGGCCTGAGATTACATAGAATTACATCGCATTACATCGAATATACAGCACAGAAACAGGCTCTTCAGCCCAACCAGTCCATTCCAGCGTTTATGCTCCACTTAAACCCCCTCCTTTCTTTCCTTTTTATACCCCTCAGCATAACTCTCCATTCCCATCTCCCTCACGCCTTTACGTAGTGCCCTTAATTGCCTCTATACTGTGCGTGTGGGAGTGAGTTCTGCATTCCCACCACTCTCTGGGTAAACAATTCACTTCTGAAATCCCCATTTGATTTCTTTGTGGCTACCTCCTGTTGATGGCATCTGGTTTTGCCCCCCCCCCCCCCATAAGTAGGAACATGCAAAGGCAAGTCATTTCAAAGGCTGGATATAAACGCAAGTTTGTTTACCCAAGGGCTATAAGTGAAATCCTGTTTGAAGGCACAATATAAAAGACTTGGATTTATATAGCGCCTTTCACGACCACCGGACGTTCCAAGTGCTTTGCAGCCAATGAAGTACTTTTGGAATGTGGTTGCTGTTGTAATGTGAGAAATGCGGCAGCCAATGTGCGCACAGCAAGCTCCCACACACAGAAATTTGGCCATGAAGTCATCACCATAGGCAGTCCCTCAAATCGAGGATGACTTGCTTCCACGTCAAACAGTTCACAGGTGTTTCAGTGAAGGACCTAATATTCCAGATCCCGAACTACATCCTGAAGGGTGGAAGGTGCCTGTGGGTGGATTGTTTTAACGTGGGGTGACCGTTGCACACCAGCCACCACACGGGCTTGACAGAGCGAGGTCTCGGTCCAGTGGCAAGGGTTAACCAAGACGACTGGAGACCAGCTCTGCTGCACGGACCTAGTGCGCACACATCGCAGTGTGGGCTGGGCCCGTGCTGACCCTGGGTTATGAATAACAGAGCTGTTGTTTAATTGTGAGGTTTGCAGAATAATATCAGGCATCAGATGAAAAGTTTAATGACATAGGAGGGTGTTGTGTCCTTACACACTACAGCAAATCAACACGAGGCACATTCTGCAGTAAAGGTCACTCTGTGACCTGAACCTTTATTCACAGGACCAAGAAGTGATGACCCTGCGTGAGACCTCCCTTTATATACCTGGCTGACCAGGTGAGGAGTGTCTCCCACAAGTTCACCCCCTGTGGTCAAGGTGTGTATTTCACAGTTGCATACAGTGTACAGTGTTGTTACATGAAGGTTACAAACAGGACATCACCTCCCCCCAACGTCTTTGGGTCAAAGATTGAGTCTTTCCGGCGGTCGACGCTCTCGTGGAGCATAAGAACATAAGAACATAAGAATTAGGAACAGGAGTAGGCCATCTATCCCCTTGAGCCTGCTCCGCCATTCAACAAGATCATGGCTGATCTGGCCGTGGACTCAGCTCCACTTACCCGCCCGCTCCCCATAACCCTTAATTCCCTTATTGGTTAAAAATCTATCTATCTGTGATTTGAATACATTCAATGAGCTAGCCTCAACTGCTTCCTTGGGCAGAGAATTCCACAGATTCACAACCCTCTGGGAGAAGAAATTCCTTCTCAACTCGGTTTTAAATTGGCTCCCCCGTATTTTGAGGCTGTGCCCCCTAGTTCTAGTCTCTCCGACCAGTGGAAACAACCTCTCCGCCTCTATCTTGTCTATCCCTTTCATTATTTTAAATGTTTCTATAAGATCAACCCTCATCCTTCTGGACTCCAACGAGTAAAGACCCAGTCTACTCAATCTATCATCATAAGGTAACCCCCTCATCTCCGGAATCAGCCTCGTGAATCATCTCTGTACCCCCTCCAAAGCTAGTATATCCTTCCTTAAGTAAGGTGACCAAAACTGCACACAGTACTCCAGGTGCGGCCTCACCAATACCCTGTACAGTTGCAGCAGGACCTCCCTGCTTTTGTACTCCATCCCTCTCGCAATGAAGGCCAACATTCCATTCGCCTTCCTGATTACCTGCTGCACCTGCAAACTAACTTTTTGGGATTCATGCACAAGGACCCCCAGGTCCCTCTGCACCGCAGCATGTTGTAATTTCTTCCCATTCAAATAATATTCCCTTTCATTGTTTTTTTTTCCAAGGTGGATGACCTCACACTTTCCGACATTGTATTCCATCTGCCAAACCTTAGCCCATTCGCTTAACCAATCTAAATCTCTTTGCAGCCTCTCTGTGTCCTCTACACAACCCGCTTTCCCACTAATCTTTGTGTCATCTGCAAATTTTGTTGCACTACACTCTGTCCCCTCTTCCAGGTCATCTATGTATATTGTAAACAGTTGTGGTCCCAGCACCGAACCCTGTGGCACACCACTAACCACCGATTTCCAACCCGAAAAGGACCCATTTATCCCGACTCTCTGCTTTCTGTTAGCCAGCCAATTCTCTATCCATGCTAATACATTTCCTCTGACTCCGCGTACCTTTATCTTCTGCAGTAACCTTTTGTGTGGCACCTTATCGAATGCCTTTTGAAAATCTAAATACACCACATCCATCGGTACACCTCTATCCACCATGCTCGTTATATCCTCAAACAATTCCAGTAAATTAGTTAAACATGATTTCCCCTTCATGAATCCATGTTGCGTCTGCTTGATTGCACTATTCCTATCTAGATGTCCTGCTATTTCTTCCTTAATGATAGCTTCAAGCATTTTCCCCACTACAGATGTTAAACTAACCGGCCTATAGTTACCTGCCTTTTGTCTGCCCCCTTTTTTAAACAGAGGCGTTACATTAGCTGCTTTCCAATCCGCTGGTACCTCCCCAGAGTCCAGAGAATTTTGGTAGATTATAACGAATGCATCTGCTATAACTTCCGCCATCTCTTTTAATACCCTGGGATGCATTTCATCAGGACCAGGGGACTTGTCTACCTTGAGTCCCATTAGCCTGTCCAGCACTACCCCCCTAGTGATAGTGATTGTCTCAAGGTCCTCCCTTCCCACATTCCTGTGACCAGCAATTTTTGGCATGGTTTTTGTGTCTTCCACTGTGAAATCGGAAGCAAAATAATTGTTTAAGGTCTCAGCCATTTCCACATTTCCCATTATTGAATCCCCCTTCTCATCTTCGAAGGGACCAACATTTACTTTAGTCACTCTCTTCCGTTTGATATATCGGTAAAAGCTTTTACTATTTGTTTTTATGTTTTGCGCAATTTTAATTTCGTAATCTATCTTTTCTTTCTGTAGTTCCCTTTGTTTAAGCATAGTACGCTCGTTTGAGACACAACTTCCTCATCCTCAATCTGTATTACAAATTCAACCATACTGTGATCACTCATTCCGAGAGGATCTTTTACGAGGAGATCGTTTATTATTCCTGTCTCATTACACAGGACCAGATCTAAGATAGCTTGCTCCCTTGTAGGTTCTGTAACATACTGTTCTAAGAAACAATCCCGTATGCATTCTATGAATTTCTCCTCAAGACTACCCCGTGCGATTTGATTTGACCAATCGATATGTAGGTTAAAATCCCCCATGACTACTGCTGTTCCTTTTTCACATGCCTCCATTATTCCCCTGATTATTGTCCGCCCCACCGTGAAGTTATTATTTGAGGGCCTGTAAACTACGGCCACCAGTGACTTTTTCCCCTTACTATCTCTAATCTCCACTTACAATGATTCAATATCGTCTCTCACAACTGCTCTGATATCATCCTTTATTAACAGAGCTACCCCACCTCCTTTCCCTTCTTGTCTATCTTTCCGAATTGTCAGATACCCCTGTATGTTTAATTCCCAGTCTTGGCCAGCCTGCAACCACGTTACTGTAATGGCCACCAAATCATACCCATTTGTAATGATTTGTGCCGTCAACTCATACACTTTGCTGCGTGCGTTTAGGTAAAGTGTTTTAATACTCGTTTTTAAATCATGATTTTTAGTTTTGACCCCACCTGCAGCCCCTTTAAATTCAAATATATTGTCCCTTCCTATCACCTTGTGGTTCACACTTACCCCAGTGCTACTCTGCCTTTTGCATCCTTTCTTGGGGTTCTGTTCATCTGAGCTCTCACCCACTCTAACTAGCTCAGAGCCCTCTCCTGAGTTCCCATCCCCCTGCCAAGCTAGTTTAAAGCCCTGCCAACTGCACAATCAAAACCACCCGCGAGAACATTGGTCCCGTCTCTGTTGAGGTGTAACCTGTCTGACTTGTACCTGTCCCACCTACCCCAGAAGCGGTCCCAATTGTTCAGGAAACTAAGCCCTCCCTCCTACACCAATGCCCCAGCCATGTATTTATCTGACTAGCCTTCCTATTTCTACCCTCACTAGTACGTGGCACTGGCAGTAATCCCCAGATTATCACCTTTGAGGTCCTGCCTTTCAATCTTACTCCTAGCTCCCTAAACTCAGCTTTCAGGACCTCACCCCTCTTTCTACCGATGTCGTTGGTACCAATGTGGATCACAACCACTGGCTGTTCCCCTTCCCTCCCCAGACTGCCCTGCAGTCGCTCAGTGACATCATTGACCCTTGCACCAGGGAGGCAACACACCATCCTGATGTCACTTTTGCTGCCGCAGAAGCGCCTATCTGCTCCCCTAACTATTGAGTCTCCTATCACTATAGCCCTTCCCGTCTTCTTCCTCCCCCCTGTGCAGCTGAGCCACCCACGGTGCTGTGGACTTGGCCCTGGCTGCACTCCCCAGAGGCATCGCTGCCCTCGCCAGTAGTCAGAATAGAGTACCGGTGGGAGAGCGGGATAGCCTCAGGGGACTCCTGCACTCCCTGCCTCGCCATACTCTTGTGTGCGATGGTCACCCATTCCCTATCCTCCTGTACCCTTTTAATCTGTGGGGTGACCAACGCCTGAAACGAGCTATCCACGTACCTCTCGTTCTCTCGGATACTCCTCACTGCCTCCAGTCCTCGCTCAAGCTCCGAGACTCGGCCCTCGAGTTGGAGGAGCTGGAGACACTTCCTGCACAGGTGGTCATCCCCGTTGCGGGAAGCATCCAGGAATTCCCACATGGCACAGGTGTGGCATTCCGTTTGAACGAGCTGCCCTGCCATCCCACTAGTTACCCTTAAATTACCCAGCAAAAACACTGACTCCCACTACACACACTGAACAGCTATTTAGTCATTTATCCTCTTATCTATTAGAACACAAAATCAAAGAGATATACTCACCAGCCGCTCAGCCAACCACTTACCAGCTTGGCTGTGACGTCACTTTTTGATTTCTTGTCCCTCCTCCCCACACTGCTCACTCACCGACTGCCCCTGGGCCTTTGTAGGCTGCTGATCCCAGACTGCCCCTGGGCCTTTGTAGGCCGCTGATCCCAGACTGCCCCTGGGCCTTTGTAGGCCGCTGATCCCAGACTGCCCCTGGGCCTTTGTAGGCCGCTGATCCCAGACTGCCCCTGGGCCTTTGTAGGCTGCTGATCCCAGACTGCCCCTGGGCCTTTGTAGGCCGCTGATCCCAGACTGCCCCTGGGCCTTTGTAGGCCGCTGATCCCAGACTGCCCCTGGGCCTTTGTAGGCCGCTGATCCCAGACTGCCCCTGGGCCTTTGTAGGCTGCTGATCCCAGACTGCCCCTGGGCCTTTGTAGGCCGCTGATCCCAGACTGCCGCTGACGCTGCTCCACCCCACACTCTGACGTCACTTCTCGATTTCTCACCCCTCTATCTTTGTCTGCAGCTGGTTACAGGTAATAAACACAACAGAAATACCTTCCACCTCCCACTTACTCTCTTGGGCAACAGGGATAATGCTCACCAGTCTTTCCTTTGACAGTTAGAGCTGTTTTGCGGTTTCGGGTTTCTTTGGTCAGAGCCGGTTTGCCTTGCCGTACCCCGGACGTGGTAGAAGGCCTCTGCTGCGTATTGAAGCCAGTTGGGGCGAGTTCTTTTCTCCAATGTTGCTATGTTTCTTCCTGCGTTTTCTCGCCGTGTGCTCTCGGTCTTGTTGTTCCGAAGTGCTTGGTCAGAAAAGTTCTTTCTGTGATGGTCAGAATAGAGATAGCTCTCTTGGTACGATAGGCCCTTCATTATACTTTGAGAGACTTCCTGATCTGTGCCCCAATCAACCTTGGTTCTTTGTTTAAGTTTTGCTGCCCAGCTAACTGAAACTTGATTAAGTTTTCTTCTGGTGTTGATAGCCTTTTCTGAATTGATAAGCACTTGTCCATTATGATAGCACTGCATTTTGCTTCCGGTGGTCTGGCCTGAGCCAGATATTTCTATGCCTGTTGAAAAGGTGTTGGAATATGTATGTGACATTTGGGTCCTGTGGGTGGGGTGGATAATGTTTCTTCCGTGGTCGATTGTTAAAATGCTAATGTTTTCTAGGGACAGGTTTCGAGGGTAAACAGTTCCCAGACAATTTGATTAGCTCCAATGTCCAAATTGGCGTTTTAGAGATTGACCCCACCCCTTTTCTCTCAGACCCAACATTCATCTTTTAAAAACCCAAACTTGGTTAAAACTCGTAGATTTCTTCCATAAGCATTTTAGGATCCCAAACTTTCTGGTTGATAGTCCCAAATTGAATTTCCTTTTCAATGAGTCCAAACACTGAGGGGTTTCCACGAATTTTGGAATCTTACAGTCCCCCATTTGATACTCTTCGCCACAGAGTGTCATCCCAAATGAAGAAAATTCCTGAGTCCCGAGAGCCAACCTTCCCCTGTAATTTACCTAGCTAAACCCAAATGTACATTCCCCTTTGAAATATATTATTGTTTACGGGTAAATTCAGTCATAAGTTACATTACAGCATAGAGGGGGTCTAACGCCCCTCCATTGCTCCAGTTTCACAAAAATACATCGTAAAAACACACACACAGTAAAAACCTTTTAACACTTGACTTCTGCGTTTTACAGCAGGTGGAATCTAAACCGGACCTCACCGGGTGACTGTGATTTTTCTGCAGTGTTCTAGCATACTTTGTGTTTCCCTCCCTGATATAACCCTCAAGTTGCTAGGGCTCATCCAGCACCCTCTGGTGCTGGGACCGAGGGCCTCTGTCTCTCACCCTGCAGGTAGTACACCACAGATAAAGAACAATCGCGAGCTGCCAGACAACTAAAACGTGGGAAGCTATTCTGATCCCGACAGGAACCTCGATGTTTCTGAAAATGTCCCACCAGGGTGGAACTGTGATCTCCAGAAGTTTCCTCCCTATCTCGATTGCTTTCTGTTCTAGAGTGTAGAAATATTTCGGTGACATTTCTACAGCTTTCAGTAGGACGGTAAGATGTTCGGGTAGAGGGGGGATTTCGTACCCAAAATGTGCGACAAGTCTTGCCGGTTTGTTCTGTTGTCACTTACAGTGAGGTGAACAGTGGAGGGTTCAGGAATGGGGACAATCCGTTCCTGGGCCACTGGAACTTCTGCCTCGGGTTTAAAACACAAACTGCTGTCACTGACCGGACACCAGATGTGCTGTCCATGTTGGTAGTGGGGCGCACTGGTGGTGACACAATATGTCCCACCCGCTATGTATGCTACCTGTGGAGGGACATAGTCTTGTGCCATTACCTCCATGGTACACTTGATAGGTTCCGTGCCTGCAGAAGCAAGCAATAGTGGATGCATTAGTGATCATTTTCCAACAGACTATCAACTCTGCACCACTTCCTAGGGACTGGAGGGTAGTTAATATAACACCACTTTTTAAAAAGGGAGGGAGAGAGAAAGCGGGTAATTATAGACCGGTTAGCCTGACATCAATAGTGGGGAAAATGTTGGAATCAATTATTAAAGATGAAATAGCAGCGCATTTGGAAAGCAGTGACAGGATCGGTCCAAGTCAGCATGGATTTATGAAAGGGAAATCATGCTTGACAAAGCTTCTAGAATTTTTTGAGGATGTAACTAGTAGAGTGGACAAGGGAGAACCAGTGGATGTGGTGTATTTGGACTTTCAAAAGGCTTTTGACAAGGTCCCACACAAGAGATTGTTGTGTGAAATTAAAGCACATGGTATTGGGGGTAATATACTGATGTGGATAGAGAACTGGTTGGCAGACAGGAAGCAGAGAGTCGGGATAAATGGGCCCTTTTCAGAATGGCAGGCAGTGACTAGTGGAGTCCCGCAGGGCTCAGTGCTGGGACCCCAGCTCTTTACAATATACATCAATGATGTAGACAAAGGAATTGAGTGTAATATCTCCAAGTTTGAAGTTGACACTAAACTGGGTGACGGTGTGAGCTGTGAGGAGGATGCTAAGAGGCTGCAGGGTGACTTGGACAGGTTAGGTGAGTGGGCAAATACATGGCAGATGCAGAATAATGTGGATAAATTTGAGGTTATCTATTTTGGGGGCAAAAACGCGAAGACAGAATATTATCTGAATGGCGGCAGATTAGGAAAAGGGGAGGTGCAACGAGATCTGGGTGTCATGGTTCATCAGTCATTGAAAGTTGGCATGCAGGTACAGCAGGTGGTGAAGAAGGCAAATGGTATGTTGGCCTTCACAGCAAGAGGATTTGATTATAGGAGCAGGGAGGTCTTACTGCAGTTGTACAGGGCCTTGGTGAGGCCTCACCTGGAATATTGCATTCAATTTTAGTCTCCTAATCTGAGGAAGGACGTTCTTGCTATTGAGGGAGTACAGCGAAGGTTCACCAGACTGATTCCCGGGATGGCAGGACTGACATATGAGGAGAGACTGGATCGACTGGGCCTGTATTCACTGGAGTTTAGATGAATGAGAGGGGATCTCATAGAAACATATAAAATTCTGACTGGACTGGACAGGTTAGATGCAGGAAGAATGTTCCCGATGTTGAGGAAGTCCAGAACAAGGGGACAATCTTAGGATAAGGGGTAAGCCATTTAGGACCAAGATGAGGAGAAACTTCTTCACTCAGAGAATTGTGAACCTGTGGAATTCTCTACCACAGAGAGTTGTTGAGGCCAGTTCATTGGATATATTTAAGAGGGAGTTAGATGTGGCCCTTACGGCTAAAGGGATCAAGGGGTATGGAGAGAAAGCAGGAAAGGGGTACTGAGGGAATGATCAGCCATGATCTTATTGAATGGTGGTGCAGGCTCGAAGGGCCGAATGGCCTACTCCTGCACCTATTTTCTATGTTTCTATGTTTGCTTCTCCATCTTCTTCGGGCACCACACAGGCAGGTGGACTTCAGTCAGGTCCAGGATCACGGATTCCACGGAGTAGTGCACATTCTGAAACAAAACTTTGTCATTTCCCGACAAGCCAATGACACCTCTCCGGTAATTGCCGGCTTGAAAGAAAAAGAAACAAACAACCATTGTGGCTTTTCTGTCCGCCCAGTGGATTAATTCATCCAGCTATTTTCCCCTTACTGTTACTGAGGGAAAACATCCATTCAAATATAACTTAAAATATCACTTCAAAATTTTACAACTGCTCCAAATAATTATACGCTCTTGACAAGGTGTTGCTTTCTGCTTGTACAGATTGTTACCTTTTTTTTAAAGTTCGACAAACAAGCACGCTAATGTATGGTACCACACATACCAATAGTTACACATTACAATGGTAAACTCTTTCACGCTTAATAGCAGCACACAGCCTTTTCTCCACTGGTCACATTCTTCAATTGGTCAGAACATTTTTATTTTAAAATACAAGATATATGTGATTGCCTCATGTCATTCACCACCAGTCTCCGGGCGGCCAGGCTAAATCCTGTTCTCCTCCTTCCTTTTCCGGCCTCTGGGCAGCTTGTATGGCTGGATGTAAGGTGGTCTGTACTGCAGGACTCGGAGAACTGGGGCTTTCCCTGAGTCCCAGATGATCGGGGGAATAGCCCCTCCAGTACTACAGCACACTACCCCCTTCTGTGTAGCTGCTGGGTCCATGTCATTCCCTGTGGGTTCCGTGTAGCCTGAGGCCTCAGGCTGGGGACTCAGTTAATGGCTGGTCCACCACGACCTCTCCTGTGAGCCCCTCACTGCCGAAGGCTGCTGGCTGGGGGTCCCTGTCCGTAGAACGGTTCACTGGTGAATGTACATAGCGTTACTGGACAATTTTAAGGGTGTTTTAAATATTTTTGGGAGTTAAGTTTAGATTTTAGAAATTTTAAAATGTTAAAGTTCCAGTTGGATTGTAGAACTGGATCACCTTTGCCAAGCCAGATAACTGTTTTTCTCAAGGGCAAGGCGATTTTGTGTCCCTACAGGGAAGGAACCGAATAATGAGAGGGGCCTTGCTCCTGCTCGCACTAATGGGGGTGAGTACGGGTCACAGAGCTGACATTGAGGAATACCAGGGGGTACACTATGCAGTAGCTTCAGTCATCTTATTGTAGTGGGATGGAGAAGCACCCAGCCTGTTCGTTCCCTGTGAAACCCACTAGACTGTACGGGACCCCGTTAGATAGAGGTGAGGTGGCTGGGTTATCTGTGTGTACAGTGGTGCTTGAGGCTCAAGTATCTAGCAGATAGGTCCCTGTCACCTTCTCCACCTCCATCTTAACGCACAGTCCCTTATGTGCATCGTATTCTAGGGGACACAGGTACACGGGTGGTGCCGGTTCGAGTTATGGGTCGAGATTTGGCGGGGCAGATGGGGTTTCCCTCCCGATGGCCGTACCTACCTTCCCTGGGCCGTCCAAGACAGACCAGAGTGCGGCCAAGAACTCCTCGAAGGAAGAGGGAGAGTTCTGCGCTCCAGGTCCGGGTCCGGCCTTTTGGGCAGGTGCTGGGGGTTCCTCAGCTACATTATCCTTCCAAGGTCTCCTACAATCCTTTCTCCAATGCCCACTTTTCCCACACCCAATGTAGTTACACTTGGTGTCGGAAGAGACACCCCTTTCCTGGTGCCATTTCCTCTTTACTTGGTGGGGCCTTAACTCATGTACCCGCCCCTTGAGTGGGTCCTCCTCTGTCCCTCGGTCACTCCTAAACGCCAGGGTTAGGTGCCTAACCACTGACTCCTCGGTGACATTGGGATCCCGAGGATCAAATCACAGCTCGGCTTTGGCCTTCACCCGTGGCAAACTGTTTGCCACCAGGCTCCGCAACCAGTGGGTCCTCTCATCCCGGGTCAAGTGATCCCGGTCAAGGGTCCCACTGCAGGCGCTCTCGTAGATGGGCCACAGCCTGTCTGTGAAAGCTTGTGGGGTTTCCCCTACCTGTTGCATTGTCTTCTCCACTCGGGAGAAGTGACTCCTATCATTGAGGCCCATCGCCTCCAGGATTTCTTCCTGGATGGCCGCAGATGTACTTTGGTGTTAGTGGAGAGGGTCTGGTACAATCTACTGTCTAGGGAGAATAGGAGCATTTTTGCCGTTTCGGAGTCATCGCACCCTTCGATGCCTGCTGCTTGGTCTACTTCCATAATGTAGTGTCTCTGCACCTTGTTACAAACTCACACGAGGCATGGATATATCAGACATGGTCACTCTGTGACCTTCACTTTACTCCCAGGACTGAAGAGTGCTGATCCTGGGTGGGACCTCCCCTTTTGTACCTGGAAGCCCAGGTGAGGAGCTCACTTCCTGTGATCAGGGTGTGCATTACAAGGGTACAGGTACAGTATGCATGAGTTACAGTTACATACTTATAGTCATTGCAAGATGGTGAAATACATGACATCACCTCCCCCCTTAGCTCTTTTAGTTTCAGAGGTTAAGTCTATCGGGTGGTTGATGCTCTCTCGTGGAGCGCTGCAGTTGTGGCTCTGGTGGCTGAGCCTCAGCACGCGTCTCTGTCACTTGAGGTGGCTCCGGCCTGTCCGGGCTGGCCGCAGGGACTGTGCATGCTGAGGGCTATCTTTGTTGCTCGTACGCTGGCAGTGGTGTGGGTGCTATCTCATGCTCTTCTTCCGGTTCCTCCGTGTCGATGCTGAACCTTGTCTTTACTTGGTCCAAGTGTTTGCGGCATATCTGCCCATTGTTTAGTCTGACCACCATGATCCTGTTTCCTTCTTTGCCAATTATGGTGCCCTCAAGCCATTTGGGTCCCAAAGCATGGTTAAGAACAAATACCGGGTCATCTAGTTCTAGACACCTCCCCCTTGAGCCTCGATTATGGAGCTCGGTTTGGGAAGGACACTTGCCCTCAACAATGTTGCCCGGGCTGGGAGAATAAGGGACAGCCGCGTCTTGAGTATGCGTTTCATGAGGAGTTCCGCTGTCGGGACTCTCGTGAGCGAGTGTGGCCGGGACCTGTAGACCAGCAGGAAGCGCGATAGGTGGTACTGAAGGGAGGGTCCTTGGATGCGTAGCATGCCCTGCTTTATGACTTGGACCGCATGTTCCGCCTGGCCATTGGAGGCCGGCTTAAATGGCGCTGTCCGGACGTGCTTGATCCCATTGCCCGACATAAACTCCTGGAATTCAAGGCTGGTAAAACATGGGCCATTATCGCTGACCAGGATGTCCGGCAAGCCGTGGGTCGTAAAAACCGTACGCAGACTCTCCACGGTGATGGATGTCGTGCACGAGTTCAATATAATGCACTCGATCCACATCGAGTATGCATCGACTACAATCAGGAACATTTCTCCCATGAACGGGCTCGCATAGTCCACGTGAATATGTGACCATGGCCTGGTGGGCCAGGGCCACGGGCTGAGTGAGGCCTGCTAGCTCTGTGTGGCCATAGGCTCTCAAACTGTTAGGCGCTCATGAGTGACTGGCTAGCTCCGGTATCCAGCTCCATGTGCACCGGGATGCCATTCAGTAAGACTTTCATCATCATGGGTGGTGCTTTGCTTTATGAGCTGTAGACGTCAGCCACATGAACTCTCTGAACTTCAGCATCCATGGTTGTTCCCCAGGCCTCATCCTGCATTTCAGACCCTTTGTCTGGTTCCTCTGTCTCACAGACTAGCCTCACTACTGCCTTTTTGCACATCCTGGCCAGGTGTCCCTTGACATTATAAATCCTACAGGTGTAAAGTTGGAACCTGCAGATTTTTGCAGTGTGTCTACTCCCATATCTCCAGCATGAGCTGAGATTGCTGTTAAGAAAAGGACTATTCCCAGGCATTGCTCTCTGATGGCCATTTTGGCTGTTTCTATGCACTCTGAATTGTCCCTTCATGGGATGCATTGTTCCTCATGATGGTGTGAATTGCCGATCCCCTTTCCATTGTCCCTGTTGCCAGGAGCTTGTTGCTACCTGGGTGGTGTCGAATTGCCCTTGCCTGCCTGCCTGAACGGTGTCGAATTGCCCTTGCCTGCCTGTGGGGTTCTGTGTCATTTTTATAACATTGATTCCCTGGCTCATCGCAACGTTAAAACCAGGGCTGTGTGCGTAGATTAGCTTGGTCTCCTCTTCCCCTTCCATAAAGGTCTGAGCTATCAATGCCGCCCCTTCTAAAGTCAAATCCTTAGTCTTTATGAGCTTCCTGAAAATGCCGACATGATTAATGCCCTCGATGAAAAAGCCCCTTAACATCTCCCCCCTGCAGGTATCGGAGAACTTACAGAGACTGGCGAAACACCACAGTTCCGCCACGAAGTCCGAGACGTTTTGACCCTCCCGCGCCGGTGAGAGTAGAACCGGTGACGGGCCATGTGTACACTACTCGCCGGCTTGAGATGCTCACTGATCAGCTGGCTGAGCTCTTCGAAGGACTTTCCGCTGGCTTTTGGGGTGCGAGCAGGTCTTTCATCAGTGCATACGTCTGTGGACCACAGCTGGTCAGTAGATGCGCCCTCCGCTTGTCAGCCGCTGTCTCTTCCAGCCAGTCCTTTGTGACAAAGCTCTGCTGGAGTCTTTCCACAAAGTCATCCCAGTCCTCACCCACACAGTAACGTTCCTCTGTGCCACCAGTGGCCATCCTCGTGGTTCGGTGATTCCCGTTTCTCATCGCCAAATGTAGTGTCTCTGCACCTCGTTACAAACTCACACGAGGCATGGATATATCAGACACGGTCACTCTGTGACCTTCACTTTATTCCCAGGACTAAAGAGTGCTGATCCTGGGTGGGACCTTCCCTTTTGTACCTGGAAGCCCAGGTGAGGAGCTCACTCCCTGTGGTCAGGGTGTGCATTACAAGGGTACAGGTACAGTATGCATGAGTTACAGTTACATACTTATAGTCATTGCAAGATGGTGAAATACATGACACATAAAGTGAACCAAAGGGTCCCCTTTATGGGTGAGCTTGTCCAGGTGGGCTACCATGGTTCTAAGCTGCTGGGTGTTGTGGGGGACCACGAAGTTACTTTCGAGGGGCACTGCTGCCCCACCGAGATGGCCGCACCGTACTTCTGCTGCCATATCGAGCACATCGGCCCCGGTCCTGGCCCTTGTTGTACTGGTGTCACTCCCACCTCTCCCTGTTGCCAAGCCAAGTCACAACCCGACACCATAGGTGGTGGGGTACCATCGCCATCTGCCCCGCAAACTGTTCACCCCTCCTGCTGCCTGACTGGGCTAAGCCCCGGGGCCACAGGTACTGGGTGTATGTCCTCTCTATTCACCCCTCCTGCTGCCTGACTGGGCTAAGCCCCGGGGCCACAGGTACTGGGTGTATGTCCCTCTCTATTCACTACTCCTGCTGCCTGACTGGGCTAAGCCCCGGGGCCACAGGTACTGGGTGTATGTCCTCTCTATTCACCCCTCCTGCTGCCTGACTGGGCTAAGCCCCAGTGCTACAGGTACTGGGTGTATGTCCCTCTCTATTCACCCCTCCTGCTGCCTGACTGGGCTAAGCCCCGGGGCCACAGGTACTGGGTGTATGTCCCTCTCTATTCACTACTCCTGCTGCCTGACTGGGCTAAGCCCCGGGGCCACAGGTACTGGGTGTATGTCCTCTCTATTCACCCCTCCTGCTGCCTGACTGGGCTAAGCCCCGGGGCCACAGGTACTGGGTGTATGTCCCTCTATTCACCCCTCCTGCTGCCTGACTGGGCTAAGCCCCGGGGCCACAGCTACTGGGTGTGTGTCCCTCTCGATTCACCCCTCCTGCTGCCTGACTGGGCTAAGCCCCGGGGCCACAGCTACTGGGTGTATGTCCCTCTATTCACCCTTCCTGCTGCCTGACTGGGCTAAGCCCCGGGGCCACAGGTACTGGGTGTGTGTCCCTCTATTCACCCCTCCTGCTGCCTGACTGGGCTAATCCCCGGTGCTACAGGTACTGGCTGTATGTCCCTCTATTCACCCCTCCTGCTGCCTGACTGGGCTAAGCCCCAGTGCTACAGGTACTGGCTGTATGTCCCTCTATTCACCCCTCCTGCTGCCTGACTGGGCTAAGCCCCGGGGCCACAGGTACTGGGTGTATGTCCCTCTCTATTCACCCCTCCTGCTGCCTGACTGGGCTAAGCCCCAGTGCTACAGGTACTGGGTGTATGTCCCTCTATTCACTCCTCCTGCTGCCTGACTGGGCTAAGCCCCGGGGCCACAGGTACTGGGTGTATGTCCCTCTATTCACCCCTCCTGCTGCCTGACTGGGCTAAGCCCCGGGGCCACAGTACGGGGTGTATGTCCCTCTCCGCTCACCCCTCCTGCTGCCTGACTGGGCTAAGCCCCGGGGCCACAGGTACTGGGTGTATGTCCCTCTATTCACCCCTCCTGCTGCCTGACTGGGCTAAGCCCCGGTGCTACAGGTACTGGGTGTATGTCCCTCTATTCACCCCTCCTGCTGCCTGACTGGGCTAAGCCCCAGTGCTACAGGTACTGGCTGTATGTCCCTCTATTCACCCCTCCTGCTGCCTGACTGGGCTAAGCCCCGGGGCCACAGGTACTGGGTGTATGTCCCTCTCTATTCACCCCTCCTGCTGCCTGACTGGGCTAAGCCCCAGTGCTACAGGTACTGGGTGTATGTCCCTCTATTCACTCCTCCTGCTGCCTGACTGGGCTAAGCCCCGGGGCCACAGGTACTGGGTGTATGTCCCTCTATTCACCCCTCCTGCTGCCTGACTGGGCTAAGCCCCGGGGCCACAGTACGGGGTGTATGTCCCTCTCCGCTCACCCCTCCTGCTGCCTGACTGGGCTAAGCCCCGGGGCCACAGGTACTGGGTGTATGTCCCTCTATTCACCCCTCCTGCTGCCTGACTGGGCTAAGCCCCAGTGCTACAGGTACTGGGTGTATGTCCCTCTATTCACCCCTCCTGCTGCCTGACTGGGCTAAGCCCCGGTGCTACAGGTACTGGGTGTATGTCCCTCTATTCACCCCTCCTGCTGCCTGACTGGGCTAAGCCCCGGTGCTACAGGTACTGGGTGTATGTCCCTCTATTCACCCCTCCTGCTGCCTGACTGGGCTAAGCCCCGGGGCCACAGGTACTGGGTGTATGTCCCTCTATTCACTACTCCTGCTGCCTGACTGGGCTAAGCCCCAGTGCTACAGGTACTGGGTGTATGTCCCTCTATTCACCCCTCCTGCTGCCTGACTGGGCTAAGCCCCGGGGCCACAGGTACTGGGTGTATGTCCCTCTATTCACTACTCCTGCTGCCTGACTGGGCTAAGCCCCGGGGCCACAGGTACTGGCTGTATGTCCCTCTCTATTCACCCCTCCTGCTGCCTGACTGGGCTAAGCCCCGGGGCCACAGGTACTGGCTGTATGTCCCTCTATTCACCCCTCTTGCTGCCTGACTGGGCTAAGCCCCAGTGCTACAGGTACTGGGTGTATGTCCCTCTATTCACCCCTCTTGCTGCCTGACTGGGCTAAGCCCCGGTGCTACAGGTACTGGGTGTATGTCCCTTTCTATTCACCCCTCCTGCTGCCTGACTGGGCTAAGCCCCGGTGCTACAGGTACTGGGTGTATATCCCTCTATTCACCCCTCTTGCTGCCTGACTGGGCTAAGCCCCAGTGCTACAGGTACTGGGTGTATGTCCCTCTATTCACCCCTCTTGCTGCCTGACTGGGCTAAGCCCCGGTGCTACAGGTACTGGGTGTATGTCCCTCTATTCACTACTCCTGCTGCCTGACTGGGCTAAGCCCCAGTGCTACAGGTACTGGGTGTATGTCCCTCTATTCACTACTCCTGCTGCCTGACTGGGCTAAGCCCCGGGGCCACAGGTACTGGCTGTATGTCCCTCTATTCACCCCTCCTGCTGCCTGACTGGGCTAAGCCCCGGGGTCACAGGTACTGGCTGTATGTCCCTCTATTCACCCCTCCTGCTGCCTGACTGGGCTAAGCCCCAGTGCTACAGGTACTGGGTGTATGTCCCTCTATTCACTCCTCCTGCTGCCTGACTGGGCTAAGCCCCAGTGCCACAGGTACTGGGTGTATGTCCCTCTATTCACCCCTCTTGCTGCCTGACTGGGCTAAGCCCCAGTGCTACAGGTACTGGGTGTATGTCCCTCTCTATTCACCCCTCTTGCTGCCTGACTGGGCTAAGCCCCAGTGCCACAGGTACTGGGTGTATGTCCCTCTATTCACCCCTCCTGCTGCCTGACTGGGCTAAGCCCCGGTGCTACAGGTACTGGGTGTATGTCCCTCTATTCACCCCTCCTGCTGCCTGACTGGGCTAAGCCCCAGTGCTACAGGTACTGGGTGTATGTCCCTCTATTCACTACTCCTGCTGCCTGACTGGGCTAAGCCCCGGGGCTACAGGTACTGGGTGTATGTCCCTCTATTCACCCCTCTTGCTGCCTGACTGGGCTAAGCCCCGGGGCTACAGGTACTGGGTGTATGTCCCTCTATTCACCCCTCTTGCTGCCTGACTGGGCTAAGCCCCGGGGCTACAGATACTGGTCGAACGGCTCCCCCCTGCTCTTCCAGGTCTGCCCGAGCCGTACTCAGGCAAAACGAGCCTTTGGCCTTGGAAAGAGCAAGGTTCAGACTCTCAATTTGCTTTTGGCAGGGACCGTGGTTTCCAGTCTCAAACCCCCTAGTGCTTACTACTTTGTAAGCGGCCTGTATATCCCTTAACTTCTCCTCCTGCTCTTTAATTATCCTGGTGAGGCGGGCGTTTTCTTCCCACAAAACCAGTTCTTGACCCTTCGCTTCGGTTACCTGGCACTGAAGGTAATCCTGGCGGTTTCTATATGTTTCCACTAACCGTAGTTTCCCTTGCTTTTGCTTGCCTAACTCCTCAAATAATCTCTCCCCCATGATAGCTCTGGCACTCGAGTGTTCCTTGGACTCCCTGAGGTCTGCCTTCAGCGACTCGACTTTCTTGTGCAATTGCTGGACCTGTCGCTATCGGCAGACTAACCATATTGCTTTCTCCACAGAGCGCTTATGGTCCTTACTCTCAGTCCGTTTGTCTGCAGCGTCCATAGGACGCTTAGCACGCAATAGGTTCAGTACCCATGTCTTTGTTATATTGGCTTTCTTTAATATGTAAGAGGAAATCCTCTCTTCCATTTTGCTTCTTTCCTCAAAAACAGTGTCAACTGCATCACCCCCTTTTGACCAAGGTCCTGTCGCGGTCGCCATTCTGTAGGGGATGGTGTCAGCGGGCTCAGTTTGCCTTCCCTGACCCAGAGCAGTTGCGAATCGCTCCCACTCCCTGTTTCTCAAGCCTGGATTTATTAATCAGGGTGCGATAAAGTACAGCAGACAACTGTTTTGTACAAAGAAATGTATGGGTTTTATTCAAGAAGAATGAATACATCTTTTATTAAAAACTGAGAAAACTTAGTACTTGAGATGAGATAAAACTTATCACTTTAAATGAGAGAAAACTTATCACTCTAATGGGAAATCCTTTACTCAAACACAAGAGAATACACAGCACTACAACACCTCCCACCTCCCAATCCCCCTATCTGACTAGGTTAGGCTCTGGGGCTTCAGGGACTATGCTCACCAATCCTTCCTTGACAGTCGGTAATGGGTCACAGTTTCGGGGTGCGTTGGATTTTGTCCATTCTGCTAGCCGTACCCTGAATGTAGGAGAGGACTTCTTGCTGCGTGTTCCTCAGTTGGGTGGTGTCCGCTGATGCGGTAGGGCGCGTATTGGATCTATGGGGTAAGTACCCACTCTCTTCCTTCAGCAGTAGGTTTTAAAGTTCTTTTAGGTAATG
This sequence comes from Pristiophorus japonicus, assembly GCF_044704955.1. Classification (NCBI taxonomy): domain Eukaryota; kingdom Metazoa; phylum Chordata; class Chondrichthyes; family Pristiophoridae; genus Pristiophorus; species Pristiophorus japonicus. The sequence goes on along the minus strand of NC_091995.1, from coordinate 780,734 downwards.
TTTTACCCGTTGGTAGCTCAGGGATAGCTTGTAGAGTGGAAACAGCTTGCGAATCTTCGGGTTTTCGTCGAGTTGACTCGGTTTGGAAATCGTTGATCGCGGCGGCTCAATATTACCAGTTTGGTTGCTGGTAATATTTTGGTGGTTGTTCCGTGAGCCTCTTGCTGCCGTGGCGTGCTTGGTGTCCTGGTCGCTTGCGATATTGCCTTGGTTGGTGTTCTGAAGAACCAGGTTAACGAAAAACTGGTGTGCTGATCTTGAAGTCTGCCAGGTCTGAAGCATACGAAGCTGGTGTAGAAGCAAAGTGTCATCCTGGCTGTAAAAACAGGCCTCAATTATATCTGTGGAGGCTTCCTTATCTGCGCGCCAAATCAACCTTAGTTCTTTGTTTAAGTTTTGCAGCCCAGCTAACTGAAACTTGATGAAGTGGTTTTAATCTGGCATTGATAGACTGCTGAGTCGATGAGCTCTTGTCCATTGCGATAGCACTGTTTTTGCTTCGGGAAGTATGGCCTGAGCCAGATATTTCTATGCCTGTTGAAAAGGTGTTGGAATATGTATGTGACATTTGTGTCCTGTGGGTGGGATGGATAATATTTCTTCCGTGGTCGATTGTTTAAATGCTAAGTTCCCAGACAATTTGATTAGCTCCAATGTCCAAACTGGCCTTTTAGAGATTGACCCCACCCCTTTTCTTACAGACCCAACATTCACCTTTTAAAAACCCCAAACTTGGTTGAAAACTCGTTGTTTCTTCCATGTGCACTTTAGGATCCCAAACTTTCTGGCTGGAAGTTCCAAATTAAATTCCCTTTCCAATGAGTCCAAACACTGGGGGGGTTTCCAATGATTTTTGCAGGCTCGAGGGGCCATATGGCTAACTGTGCTCCTATTTCTTATGTTCTTATGTTCTTATGACTGCTGCACCACCGTTGATCTGAGCGTCCAGCGCTCCAAACCCAAGAAACACAAACACTGTTTCAGAAGGACATTGGAGTGCTAGAGTCATCCTCCACCCAGAGATGTGGGCACGGAGAAGACAAACAAGCTTATCATTGTCCATCGCCCAAGCACCCTCTTCTCTGGGTCATAACCAAGTGTAAAGCTGTTATTGCATTCTAGTGCATCTAGTCATTGTAATCGAAAGCCCAGGGGTTTTTGGCCAAACACAGTTACATCAAGGTGAGGCCCTGTCACTGTACGGGTCAAACCGTGACATCACAGGGCAAGCCTGACCCTACCCTGTGCATCACAGTGAGGTCAGACATCACAATAGGTTTGTAACCTGGGGCTACCTGAGACACAACCAGTGTCAGTGAAGGAAAGCACTGACTGGGACTGACTGGCTGATCTCTCTAGGGGTGAATGTGACCGGCTAGAAGACCTGGTGAAGGGAGTGTGAACAATGGAATCATCGCTAACCTGCTGACAATCGGAAGGGTGTTGCTGTAGAAGGTTTGTTTATTCCAGCTAGAACTAGGGGGCATAATCTTAGAATAAGGGGCCGCCCATTTAAAACTGAGATGAGGAGGAATTTCTTCTCTCTGAGGGTTGTAAATCTGTGGAATTCGCTGCCTCAGAGAGCTGTGGAAGCCGGGACATTGAGTAAATTTAAGACAGAAATAGACAGTTTCTTAACCGATAAGGGGATAAGGGGTTATGGGGAGCGGGCAGGGAAGTGGAACTGAGTCCATGATCGGATCAGCCATGATGGTATTCAATGGCAGAGCAGGCTCGAGGGGCCATATGGCCTACTCCTGCTCCTATTTCTTATGTTCTTATGACTGCTGCACGACCGTTGATCTGAGCATCCAGCACTCCAAACCCAAGAAACACAAACGCTGTTTCAGGAGGACATTGGAGTGTTAGAGTCATCCTCCACCCAGAGATGTGGGCACGGAGAAGACAAACAAGTTTATCATTGTCCATCACCCGAGCACCCTCTTCTCTGGGTCATAATCAAGTGTAAAGCTGTTATTGTATTCTAGTGCATCTAGTCTTTGTAATCTAAAGCCCAGGGGATTCTGGCCAAACACAGTTACATCAAGGTGAGGCCCTTTCACTGGACGGGACAAACCGTGACATCACAGGGCAAGCCTGCCCCTACCCTGTACATCATAGTGAGATCAGGCATCACAATAGGTTTGTAACCTGGGGCTACCTGAGACACAAGCAGTTTCAGTGAAGGAAAGCACTGACTGGGACTAACTGGCTGATCTCTCCAGCAGTGAATGTGGCCGGATACAATATCTCACCACCTTTGCTTTATGAAGAGAACACGATGAAAACATCATCAACCAGCAGATTAGAGAGAAGGTTGTGAGCTTTGAAAGGTTGGTATTAACCTATTGATCTTGTATCATCATTTGTGAGTCAGAATGAGCAAATTAAAGAGTTTAATAGATACAATAATACTGATTTTGTTGTTATTCGATCTTCTTTGGCGTTAATAGTTAGTCTGGAGCCTGCAGCCTGCTCACAGATGGTTACTGAGTCCCACTCTCAGCTCCCTCACTGACCAGCCCCTCCCAGCCCTTGAGTTTGGTGCTCACTCCGTGTTGTGTAAATGTAGACAACTACTTATCATTGGTAGATCTCCCGGGGCATTGCTCGGGACAGTCTGCAGGGTGAGCAACAGTCACACATGTAACTGGGCCCCACTGAGAGAAGGGGGCACAGAGAAGGCAAACAATCCCATCACTGCCCATTGCCCGCACACCCGACTCTCTGGGTCATAACCAAGGGCAAAGCTGTTATTGCATTCCAGCGCATCCAACCTAAAGCCCAAGGCTTTTTGGCCAAACACCGTTACATCAAGGTGAGGCCCTTTAACCTGACGGGTTAAACTGTGACATCACAGGGCAAGCCTGACCCTACCCTGTGCATCACGTGATCACTGACATCACGATAGGTTTGTAAACAGGGACAACATGAGGCAGAGAGGCTGCACAAGCAGTTTCAGTGAAGGAAAGGGAGCTGTACTGACTGTGACTAACTGGCTGATCTCTCTAGGGGTGAATGTGGCCGGCTAGAAGACCTGGTGAAGGGAGCGTGAACAATGGAATCATCACTAACCAGCTGACAGTCGGAAGGGTGTTGCTGTAGAAGGTTGGTTTATTCCAGCTAGAACTAGAGGTCATAATCTTAGAATAAGGGGCCGCACATTTAATACTGAGATGAGGAGGAATTTCTTCTCTCAGAGGGTTGTCAATCTGTGGAATTCGCTGCCTCAGAGAGCTGTGGAAGCCGGGACATTGAATAAATTTAGGACAGAGATAGACAGTTTCTTAACTGATAAGGAATTAAGGGGTTATGGGGAGCGGGCAGGGAAGTGGAGCTGAGTCCATGATCAGATCAGCCATGATCATATTAAATGGCGGAGCAGGCTCGAGGGGCCATATGGCCTACTCCTGATCCTATTTCTTATGTTATTATGTTCTTATGACTGCTGCACCACCGTTGATCTGAGCATCCAGCACTCCAAACCCAAGAAACACAAACGCTGTTTCAGGAGGACATTGGAGTGTTAGAGTCATCCTCCACCCAGAGATGTGGGCACGGAGAAGACAAACAAGTTTATCATTGTCCATCGCCCGAGCACCCTCTTCTCTGGGTCATAACCAAGTGTAAAGCTGTTATTGCATTCTAGTGCATCTAGTCTTTGTAATCGAAAGCCCAGGGGTTTTTGGCCAAACACAGTTACATCAAGGTGAGGCCCTTTCACTGGACGGGTCAAACCGTGACATCACAGGGCAAGCCTGACCCTACCCTGTGAATCACAGTGAGGTCAGGCATCACAATGGGCCTGGAATTCCGATGTCCCGGCTCTGTACGGAGTTCCTACGGACCCGGGAAGGCATCAAAAAAGCCGGGTTTCTCCGCACAACGCGCATGCGCTGAAAACCGGCTTTTCCGATCTGTCAAATTTCTGGCTCGACAAATCTCGCCCATATCGGGAGCGGGGACACTTGCAGGCCAAGATTTCCGATATTTACCCATATCTTGCCCGGCAAATGTCCTTTAAAATCTTGTGCCTGAAAAAGCAGACCTATAGCCTACTGTTACAGGCGCAAGTGTTTAAAAATACATAAAAACATTAAAATTAAATTCAATAAACATATATGAAAACATATTTTATTGTTAAAAACCCTCCCCACTATGGTAAGTTTATTTTAAGGCATCTTTAAAAAAAGTCAGGAAAATATTAAGTTTTTATAAGAAATTTAATTTAAATGATTCTTCTTAAATATGTCGTGTATTTTTCTATTTTTTATTGATTTTTTTGTGTTTGGATGGGTTTCTCATTCATAATAATGGGAAGTCCAACACGGAGATACCATTATTATGAATGAGAAAATACTGTACCTTGATTGGCTGGCCAGAGCCATGTGACTCCAGCTCCAGTCCTGCACACGTCCTGACGTGCACGCGCTCCGATGCGGAGGAGTGAAGGCCTCAGGCTCGGAAGTTCGAGCGGGTGCAGCAGCAACAGGTAAGTGCGCAGTTTTTTACCTTTTGTCTTTAGTTTACCCACGGGAAGAGCTCTAGCGGAATTTCAGGCCCAGTAGGTTTGTAACCTGGGGCTACCTGGGACACAAGCAGTTTCAGTGAAGGAAAGCACTGACTGGGACTAACTGGCTGATCTCTCCAGCAGTGACTGTGGCCGGATACAATATCTCACCATCTTTGCTTTATGAAGAGAACACGATGAAAACATCATCAACCAGCAGATTAGAGAGAAGGTTGTGAGCTTTGAAAGGTTGGTATTAACCTATTGATCTTGTATCATCATTTGTGAGTCAGAATGAGCAAATTAAAGAGTTTAATAGATACAGTAATACTGATGAACAGTTCATTTTGTTGTTATTCGATCTTCTTTGGCGTTAATAGTTAGTCTGGAGCCTGCAGCCTGCTCACAGATGGTTACTGAGTCCCACTCTCAGCTCCCTCACTGACCAGCCCCTCCCAGCCCTTGAGTTTGGTGCTCACTCCGTGTTGTGTAAATGTAGACAGTTACTTATCATTGGTAGATCTCCCGGGGCATTGCTCGGGACAGTCTGCAGGGTGAGCAACAGTCACACATGTAACTGGGCCCCACTGAGAGAAGGGGGCACGGAGAAGGCAAACAATCCCATCACTGCCCATTGCCCGCACACCCGACTCTCTGGGTCATAACCAAGTGCAAAGCTGTTATTGCATTCCAGCACATCCCACCTAAGGCCCAAGGCTTTTTGGCCAAACACCGTTACATCAAGGTGAAGCCCTTTAACTGGACAGATCAAACCGTGACATCACAGGGCAAGCCTGACCCTACCCTGTGCATCACGTGATCACTGACACCACGATAGGTTTGTAAACGGGCAACATGAGGCAGAGAGGCTGCACAAACTGTTTCAGTGAAGGAAAGGGAGCTGTACTGACTGTGACTGACTGGCTGATCTCTCTAGGGGTGAATGTGGCCGGCTAGAAGACCTGGTGAATGGAGTGTGAACAATGGAATCATCACTAACCAGCTGACAGTCGGAAGGGTGTTGCTGTAGAAGGTTGGTTTATTCCAGCTTGTATAATTCCCTGTGAAAGTCAGAGTGTGTAACAGTATAACCCACTGCAGTGACCATGCAGACATCAATGCTCAAACCCTGGGAACGGAAACCAGATCAGTACTCGCTCGTTGTTCTGATCAACTGGGATAATCCCTGGGACAAGGAGTCGATGGGAAACTCTTGTCCCAGCTGTTACTGGTGCCCTCTGACCTTGCCAATCCCTGGGTCCTTGTCAAGGACCTGCTCCCAGGTCAGCTGGCTCAGGTACTGCCACCAATAGCCCTCCGATTGTCAGAGAAGTTCCTTGTCCCAGTGATCCTGGTTCACCTGATGGCATCGCTGCCATTCTGGACCATCTCTCGGATTCTGAAGCAGGTGTACACTCCCCAGCTCCACAACCTTTAATACTCAGGTGGCAGCAGAATCGGTGGCCAGTGACATTACATGGAAAGAAACATGTTGACAGTTTTGACCCCAGAATCTGCATTGAGCATTTACAGCTTCAATGGTTCACTATACAAGGGTAGCTCTAAAGTACCTGTCGTTGTCTTGTTGTGATCCAGTGATTTAAAAACAAATCTGTCATTTCTTCTTCTGCTAGAGGTCAGGATGAGAGAGAAAATGGGCGGTTTCATCAAAGTGCCTCCAGACTAAAGTTGTGAGTAACAAAACCACAAAGACAAATGGATCAGACACACAAGAGCGAGCACATCGTGACAGAAATCAAATCCATGCCAGGAGAGAAACCACAGAAGGAGCGGGTGGTGTAACTGAAATTCTCCTGATGCCCTCCCTCTGTGTCCCATCCATTTCTCAATGCCAACTCCACACCTTTCAATTTGTGTTTCATTTGATGGCCAGTAACCCCACTCCCCCAGAGACCCATCGAGCCCTCATGTCCCTGCATCGGCATCAAGCACCAACCCTGCTCCAACTCCAGGCTCAGTTCGGCACTGCTTGGGGTGACCTGCACTGGCACTGGGTAAAGCCCAGTCTGTGCCATCATCTCCAACCAGTGCCAGCCAGGAGTCCACCTCGGGACTTAACAGGAAAGTCTCAAGAAGGGACGCTCCGGTTGTTGCCCCGAGACTTCCCAGAATTCAGAGGGAGTCCTCCCCTGGCACCAGCTGGCTCGGAGGAGTCCGTGACTGCTGGTGCCAGGATCTCTCCCAATTCCTGTGGGGCATCGAGGTTCCAAGGGCTCTCACTCCAAGGGAGGATATGTGTGCCTCAGTGGTACCTCCCCCATGAGGTGGGGGCTCATATCTGGAGGATCTAACACAATCGGCCTTTGTATTCACGAGCCTGTAACTAATCGCTTCCGAAGACAGGAAGCCTCCAGATAGCTTCCTAGGGCTGAACCGGCAGGGAAGGCTGATCGTGAGGCCCTCATCTCTGTTCCCATACCCTGACTATCAACCGTCCTTGTCTCCCAGAGCCATCCCGCCTTCGGAAGCCAAGCTGGGAGCCTGAGGCGGACCACGATCTCCAGTGGTTTAGGCTTTTTCATGTATTTAACACGAGGGTGAATGAGTCTGAAACTGGGTTCTGGAGGCCCCTTCACTTGCGGGAGTGGGGGGGGGTGGGGAGCGCGGGGGCTTTAGTTTTTACTTGGGCTCTTGCAAATGCCTCAGGCTATAGCTGTATTCATCATACCAATTTCCTGGACACTTTGGGTAGACACCAGTTAAGGCCAAGGTCAGCAGCATCCACACCTTGCAGTTTATTGGCATCTGGTGAACTTTGGTGGTGAAGACATCAGAAGGAAGGTTACTGCCGAGTGAAACTAGTCCTGCTCCACCCACATTTGGGATCTGGCGGCCCTTCCTGCAGGGGTTAGCGCATGACCCGAATTCCCTGACACCAGATACATTGGGGCCGGCTTTACTGACCAGTGGCCTAATGCCTCGCAGTGAGTGAGGGAGCAATCCCAGTCACAGAGTGAGGACCACCTTCAGAGAGCATCTACTGCTGCAACAAGCTGTGTGGGGGCCCTCAATATCGGAGCAGGGCCCAGCATCCAGTGGCTCTTGCCTTGCCAATGAGCTTGGCCATGCAACTTGGGGCTCCTTCAGGTACTGCAGGTGGCCTTTAGTATTTGGTGCCTCTTTGGCGAGCAAGTGGAGGAGCTGCTGTCACAGAACGTTCAGCCATGCCCGAAATTGATGGAACCAATCCCAGAGCTGCTCATCCTCCAGCACCCCACCGGCCGTATGGGAGCCACCAGAATGTGGGAGACGTATGCCCGGGAAATGTAAAGGCGGTTGTTTCTGGACCTTCCTCCTCTAGATAATGTAGCACACCACCCATCCATTCCTGTATTTAAGGGAGAGAGAACATGTCCAGGGAACTATCGACCAGTTGATAAGGTACCACAAAATGGACCAAGCATTTCTAGAGGGGTCGAATTGAAAGGGAGAGAAGTTATGCAGCAGCTTCTCCACTTACTCACCAAGGAAGCCCTCAGCACCAACGGTCACCTGCAGAACCTGAAAATCTTTACCCAGAGCGTGGTGAGAATGTGGGGCTCCCGACCCCAGGGAGTGGTTGAAGTGAATAGTATCAATGTATATAAGGTAAGGCTAGACAAGCCTATGGGAGAGAAAGGAATAGAGGGTTCTGCTGATAGTTAGATGAGTGGGTGGAACATAAGCACCGGCATTGGTCACTGGGCCGAAGGGCCTGTTTCTGGGCCGTATGTCCCATGTAATCCTATGTAATCCTATATTACCTCCATAAGCCTTTACAAGGCTTTATCCGGACCGCAATGTCTTTTGTACCATGCTAGCCCATCATTCCAGAATAGGACCTGGAATACAGAGAGCTCGCAACAAGTAACCTTCGATACCCTGTCCAGCTCCACCTCCCCAAGTGACTGCCTGATAGCCCACCACAGAGCTGGGTGGGTGGGTCACTTCCAGTACTTCCCTGTGGAAGTGAATTACTCTGGACACTTGGGTTCAGGAGATGAGAAGTAGTGAGTGTCCTCTGCATTAACAGCTTGACTTTCACAATGTGGCTTGGTTTCCAATGTGACTGAAAGGATGTTTCCAGTGGGGTTCCGCAGGGCTCAGTACTGGGTCCCTTGCTTTTTGTGTGATATATCAATGATTTAGATTTGAATATAGGGAGAATGATTAAGAAGTTTTCAGACGATACCAAAATTGGCTGTGTGGTTGATAATGAAGAGGAAAGTCATGGGCTGCAGGAGGATATTAATCTACTGGTCAGGTGGGCAGAGCGGTGGCAAATGGAATATAATTCAGAGAAGTGTGAGGTAATGCACTTTGGGAGGGCTAATAAGGAAAGGGTATACACATTAAGCAGAAGGGCACTTAATAGTGTAGATGAACAAAGGGACCTTGGAGTGCTTGTCCACAGATCCCTGAAAGTAGCAGTCCAGGTGGATAAGGTGGTTAAGAAGGTATACGAAATGCTTGCCTTTATTGGCTGGGGCATAGAATATAAGAGCAGGGAGATTATGCTTAAATTATATAATACTTTGGTTAGGCCACAGCTGGAGTACTGCGTGCAGTTCTGGTCGCCCTATTGTAGGAAGGACATGATTGCACTGGAGAGGATGCAGAGGAGACTTACTAGGATGCTGCCTGGAATGGAGAATCTTAGTTATGAAGACAGATTGGAGAGGCTGTGTTTGTTCTCATTGGAACAGAGGAGGTTGAGAGAAGACCTCATTGAGGTGTACAAAATATTGAGGGGCCTGGACATGGTGGATAGTAAGGGTCTATTTCCATTGGTGGAGGGGTCTATTACGAGGGAGCACAGTTTTAAGGTGGTTAGTGGAAGGTTTCGAGGGGATTTGAGGGGGGCTTTTTTACACAGAGGGTTGTGGGGATCTGGAACTCGCTGCCTGGAAGAGTGGTGGATGCAGAAACCCTCACCACTTTAAAGAGATGTTTGGATGGGCACTTAAAGTGCAGTAACCTGCAGGGTTACAGACCGAGAGCTGGTAATTGGGATTAGACTGGATGACCTTTTGTTGGACGGCGCAGATATAATGGTAAGTACTGCAGGGAATAGAATACGGCCAGGGTGTGATCTCCTGGACTAGTGTCGATCGCCTGGATGGGTCGGAGAGGAGTGTACCAGATTCTTTGTACCTAAATTGACCTGTGTTTTTATCTGGTTTTTGCCTCTCCCAGGAGATCACATGGCTCCGGTTGGGGTGGAGTGTAGAATGTTTCAGTATAAGGGGTGTCACAGTTGTGTGAGGCGGACTGGTTGGGCTGGGTGCTCTTTGCCTTTCCGCCATTGTTCATAGGTTTATATGTAACCTTCAGGGCTGCTGACCGAGGGCCGTGCGGCTCTTTGTCGACCGGCGCGGACACGATGGGCCGGAATGGCCTCCTTCTGCGCTGTAAATTTCTATGTCTCTATGTTTGACCATCAGAGGATCTGTCTACTAGTGGGCATACTGGTCACCATCCACACTGAGAGTGAGAGATAGTCATCCAGAAGGCTCAGCTGATGAAGATATGTCTCCATTTGAGCATTCTTGATGTCTATCACTCGGCCAGTAATGTTTCCACAGTTCTCCTTTGTCGCAACATCTGAATGAGAGATGGTGGTCTTGGGGCACAGTGTCCTCCAGGCATTTGGGCTACAGCCATCAGGCTCTTCAGGTAAAGATGTGACATTCAGGAGGAATGGGCTTCAAGGCCAGTGGACATGGTTGAGTTCACTTGTCATTACAGCAGGCTCGGGGTGTGAACGGTATAATAGGACATTGTACACTTTCAGACTCGGTGTGGGGTAAGTCAGCATGTCTATGGGTGATAATGAAGAGGAAAGTCATGGGCTGCAGGAGGATATCAATCTACTGGTCAGGTGGGCAGAGCAGTGGCAAATGGAATATAATTCAGAGAAGTGTGAGGTGATGCAATTTGGGAGGGCTAATAAGGAAAGGGTATACACATTAAGCGGTAGGGCACTTAATAGTGTAGATGAACAAAGGGACCTTGGAGTGCTTGTCCACAGATCCCTGAAAGTAGCAGGCCAGGTGGATAAGGTGGTTTAGAAGGCATACGGAATGCTTGCCTTTATTGGCCGAATAATAGAATATTAAAGCAGGGAGGTTATGCTTAAACTGTATTATACTTTGGTTAGGCCACAGAATACTGCGTACAGTTCTGGTCACCGTATTATAGGAAGGACGTGATTGCACTGGAGAGGATGCAGAGGAGAATCACTAGGATGCTGCCTGGAATGGAGAATCTTAGTTATGAGGACAGATTGGATAGGCTGGGTTTGTTCTGATTGGAATAGAGGAGGTTGAGAGGAGACCTCATCGAGGTGTACAAAATATTGAGGGGCCTGGACAGAGGTGATAGTAAGGGTCTATTTCCATTGGTGGAAATAGAAGGCGGTGAAGAAGGCAAATGGCATGTTGGCCTTCATTGCGAGAGGATTTGAGTATAGGAGCAGAGAGGTCTTGAAGTTGTACAGGGCCTTGGTGAGGCCACACATTGAATACTGTGTACAGTTTTGTTCTCCTAATCTGAGGAAGGACATTCTTGCTATTGAGGGAGTGCAGCGAAGATTCAATGGGCTGAATCCCAGGATGGCAGGACTGACACATGAAGAAAGAATTGATCGACGAGGGTTATGTTCACTGGAATTGAGAAAATTGATGGGGGATCTCATAGAAACATATAAAATTCTGATGGGACTGGACAGGTTAGATGCAGGAAGTTTGTTCCCGATGTTGGGGAAGTCTAGAACCAGGGGACACAGTCTAAGGATAAGGGTTAAGACATTTAGGACCGAGATCAGGAGAAACTTCTTCACTCAGAGAATTGTAAACCTGTGGAATTCTCTACCACAGAAAGTTGTTGAGGCTAGTTCATTAGATATATTCAAAAGGGAGTTAGATGTGGCCCATACGGCTAAAGAGATCAAGGCGTATGGAGAGAAAGCAGGAATAGGGTATTGAAGTCGCATGATCAGCCAAAGTCATATTGAATGGTTACGCAGGCTCGAAGGGCCACATGGCCTACTCCTGCACCTATTTTCTATGTTTCTATATTTCTATGGCAGGGTCTGTTATGCGGGGGCATAGTTTTAAAGTGGTTGGTGGAAGGTTTAGAGGGGATTTGAGGGGGGGGCTTTTTTACGCAGAGGGTTGTGGGGATCTGGAACTCGCTGCCTGGAAGAGTGGTGGATGCAGAAATCCTCACCACTTTTAGGAGATGTTTGGATGGGCACTAAAGTGCAGTAACCTGCAGGGTTACAGACCGAGAGCTGGTAATTGGGATTAAACTGGATGACCTTTTGTTGGACGGTGCAGATATAATGGTAAGTACTGCAGGGAATAGAATACAGCCAGGGTGATCAGCTGGAGTAGTGTCGATTGCCTGGATGGGTCGGAGGTGAATTTTCCCAGATTTTTTCTCCCTAAATTGGCCTGTGTTTTTATCTGGTTTTTGCCTCTCCCAGGAGATCACATGTCTCCGGTTGGGGTGGAGTGTAGAATGTTTCAGTATAAGGGGTGTCGCAGTTGTGTGAGGCGGACTGGTTGGGCTGGATGCTCTTAGCCTTTCCGCCATTGTTCATAGGTTTATATGTAACTTTTAGGGCTGCTGACCGAGGGCCGTGTGTCTCTTTGTCGGCCGGCATGGACACGATGGGCCGAAATGGCCTCCTTCTGTGCTGTAAATTTCTATGTTTCTATGTTTGACCATCAGAGGAACTATCTACTAGTGGGCATACTGGTCACCATCCACACTGAGAGTGAGAGATAGTCATCCAGAAGGCTCAGCTGTTGAAGATATGTCTCCAGTTGAACATTCTTGATGTCTATCACTCGGCCAGTAATGTTTCCACAGTTCTCCTTTGTCGCAGGATCTGAACGAGAGATGGTGGTCTTGGGGCACAGTGTCCTCCAGGCATTTGGGCCACAGCCATCAAGCTCTTCAGGTAATGCTGCGACATTCAGGAGGAATGGGCTTCAAGGCCAGTGGACATGGTTGAGTTCACTTGTCATTTCAGCAGGCTCAGGGTGTGAACGGTATAATAGGACATTGTACACTTTCAGACTCGGTGCGGGGTAAGTCAGCATTTCCATGGTTGATAATGAAGAGGAAAGTCATGGGCTGCAGGAGGATATCAATCTACTGGGCAGGTGGGCAGAGCAGTGGCAAATGGAATATAATTCAGAGAAGTGTGAGGTGATGCACTTTGGGAAGCTAATAAGGAAAGGGTATACACATTCATCGGTTGGCCAGTTAATAGTGTAGATGAACAAAGGGACCTTGGAGTGTTTGTCCACAGATCCCTGAAAGTAGCAGTCCAGGTGGATAAGGTGGTTAAGAAGGCATACGGAATGCTTGCCCTTATTGGCCGAGGCATAGAATATAAGAGCAGGGAGGTTATGCTTAAATTGTATAATACTTTGGTTAGCCACAGCTGGAGTACTGCATGCAGTTCTGGTCGCCCTTTCATCGGAAGGACGTGATTGCACTAGAGAGGGTGCAGAGGAGATTTACTAGGGTGCTGCCTGGAATGCAGAATCTTAGTTATGAGGACAGATTGGATAGGCTGGGAATGTTCTCATTGGAACAGAGGAGGTTGAGAGGAGACCTCATCGAGGTGTACAAAATATTGAGGGGCCTGGACATAGTGGATATTAATGGTCTATTTCCATTGGTGGAGATCGCAGGTGGTGAAGAAGGCAAATTGCATGTTGGTGAGACGATTTGAGGAGCAGGGAGGTCTTACTGCAGTTGTACAGGGCCATGGTGAGACCACACCTGGAATATTGTGTACAGTTCTGGTCTCCTAATCTGAGGAAATACATTCTTGGTATTGAGGGAGTGCAGCGAAGGTTCACCAGACTGATTCCCGGGATGGCAGGACTGATATATGAGGAAAGACTGGATCTACTCGGTTTATATTCACTGGAATTTAGAAGAATGAGGGGGAATCTCATAGAAACATATAAAATTCTGATGGGATTGGACAGGTTCGAAGTAGGAAGAATGTTCCCAATGTTGGGGAAGTCCAGAACCAGGGGTCACAGTCTAAGGATAAGGGGTAAGCCATTTAGGACCGAGATGAGGAGAAACTTCTTCACCCAGAGAATTGTGAACCTGTGGAATTCTCTACCACAGAAAGTTGTTGAGGCCAGTTCATTGGATATATTCAAAAGGGAGTTAGATGTGGCCCTTACGGCTAAAGGGATCAAGGGGTATTGCGAGAAAGCAGGAATGGGGTACTGAATTTTCACGAGCAGCTATGGTCATATTGAATGGTGGTGCAGGCTCGAAGGGTCGAATGACCTATTCCTGCACCTATCTTCTATGCTTCTATGGGGGGGGGTTTATTATGAGGGGGCATACTTTTAAGGTGGTTGGTGGAAGGTTTCGAGGGGATTTGAGGGGGGGCTTCTTTATGCAGAGCATTGTGGGGATCTGGAACTCGCTGCCTGGAAGAGTGGTGGATGCAGAAACCCTCACCACTTTTAAGAGATGGTTGGATGGGCACTTAAAGTGCAGTAACCTGCAGGGTTACAGACCGAGAGCTGGTAATTGGGATTAGACTGGATGACCTTTTGTTGGACAGCGCAGATATAATGGTAAGTACTGCAGGGAATAGAATACGGCCAAGGTGTGATCTCCTGGACTAGTGTCGATCGCCTGGATGTGTCGGAGAGGAATGTTCCCAGATCTTTTAACCCTAAATTGGCCTGGGTTTTTATCTGGTTTTTGCCTCTCCCAGGAGATCATATGGCTCCGGTTGGGGTGGAGAGAAGAGTGTTTCACTATAAGGGGTGTCGCATTTGTGTGAGGTGGACTGGTTGGGCTGGGTGCTCTTTACCTTTCCGTCATTGTTCATAGGTTTATATGTAACCTTTAGGGCTGCTGACCGAGGGCCGTGCAGCTCTTTGTCGGCCAGCGCGGACATGATGAGCTGAAATGATCTCTTTCAGATCTGTAAAATTCTATGTTTCTATGTTTCTATGTTTGACCATCAGAGGAACTATCTACGAGTGTACATACTGGTCACCATCCACATTGAAAGTGAGAGATAGTCATCCAGAAGGCACAACTGATGAAGATATGTCTCCAGTTGAACATTCTTGATGTCTATCACTCGGCCAGTAATGTTGCCACAGTTCTCCTTTGTCGCAGGATCTGAACGAGAGATGGTGGTCTTGGGGCACAGTGTCCTCCAGGCATTTGGGCCACAGCCATCAGGCTCTTCAGGTAATGCTGCGACATTCAGGAGGAATGGGCTTCAAGGCCAGTGGACATGGTTGAGTTCACTTGTCATTTCAGCAGGCTCGGGGTGTGAACGGTATAATAGGACATTGTACACTTTCAGACTCGGTGCGGGGTAAGTCAGCATGTCTATGGGTGATAATGAAGAGGAAAGTCATGGGCTGCAGGAGGATATCAATCTCCTGGTCAGGTGGGCAGAGCAGTGGCAAATGTAATATAATTCAGAGAAGTGTGAGGTGATGCACTTTGGGAGGGCTAATAAGGAACGGGTATGCATGTTAAGTGGTAGGGCACTTAATAGTGTAAATGAACAAAGAGAGCTTGGAGTGTTTGTCCAGGCCAGGTGGATAAGGTGGTTTAGAAGGCATACGGAATGCTTGCCTTTATTGGCCGAATAATAGAATATAAGAGCAGGGAGGTTATGCTTAAATTGTATAATACTTTGGTTAGGCCACAGCTGGAGTACTGCGTGCAGTTCTGGTCACCCTATTATAGGAAGGGCGTGATTGCACTGGAGAGGGTTCAGAGGAGATTTACTAGGATGCTGCCTGGAATGGAGAATCTTAGTTATGAGAACAGATTGGATAGGCTGGGTTTGTTCTCATTGGAACAGAGGAGGTTGAGAGGAGACCTCATTGAGGTGTACAAGATATTGAGGGGCCTGGACATAGTGGATAGCAAGGGCCTATTTCCATTGGTGGAGGGGTCTATTATGAGCGGGCTTAGTTTTAAGGTGGTTAGTGGAAAGTTTCGAGGGGATTTGAGGGGTGGGGGGCTTCTTTACGCAGAGGGTTGTGGGGAGCTGGAACTCACTGCCTGGAAGAGTGGTGGATGCAGAAACCTTCACCACTTTTAAGAGATGGTTGGATGGGCACTTAAAGTGCAGTAACCTGCAGGGTTACGGACCTAGAGCTGGTAATTGGGATTAGACTGGATGACTTTTTGTTGGACGGCGCAGATATAATGGTAAGTACTGCAGGGAATAGAATACGGCCAGGGTGTGATCTCCTGGATAGGTCGGAGAGGAGTGTACCAGATTCTTTGTGCCTAAATTGACCTGGGTTTTTATCTGGTTTTTGTCTCTCCCAGGAGATCACACGTCTCCGGTTGGGGTGTAGTGGAGATGTTTTCAGTATAAGGGTGTCACAGTTGTGTGAGGCGGACTGGTTGGGCTGTATTGTGTATGCATGCGTGTTTACTGTGTGATCTCTAAGACACTGTTACGCAACACTGAATGTACCCTTATACTGTACACACCTTATAGGTAAAAAACGGGATGAGGTCCTACGACGTGAATTTAGGGAGATAGGAGCTAAATTAAAAAGTAGATCCTCAAAGATAGTAATCTCAGGATTGCTACCAGTGCCATGTGCTAGTCATAGTAGGAATCGCAGGATAGCTCAGATGAATCGATCAGTGGCTTGAGGAGTGGTGCAGAAGGGAGGGATTCAAATTCCTGGGACATTGGAACTGGTTCTGGGGGAGGTGGGACCAGTACAAACCGGACGGTCTGCACCTGGGCAGGACCAGAACCAATATCCTTGGGGGAGTGTTTGCTAGTGCTGTTGGGAAGGAGTTAAACTAATATGGCAGGGGAATGGGAACCTATGCAGGGAGACAGAGGGAAATAAAAAGGAAGCAGAAGCAAAAGATAGAAAGGAGAATAGTAAAAGTGGAGGGCAGAGAAACCCAAGGCAAAAAACAAAAATGGCCACATTACAGCAAAATTCTAAATGGGCAAAGTGTGTTTAAAAAAAACAAGCCTGAAGGCTCTGTGCCTCAATGCGAGGAGTATTCGGAATAAGGTGAATGAATTAACTGCACAGATAACAGTTAACGGATACGATGTGATTGGCATCACGGAGACATGGCTCCAGGGTGACCAAGGCTGGGAACTCAACATCCCGGGGTATTCAGCATTTAGGAAGGATAGACAGAAAGGAAAAGGAGGCGGGGTGGCGTTGCTGGTTAAAGATGAAATTAATGCAATAGTAAGGAAGGACATTAGCCTGGATGATGTGGAATCGGTATGGGTGGAGCTACGGAATACCAAAGGGCAGCAAACGCTAGTGGGTGTTGTGTATAGACCACCAAATAGTAGTAGTGAGGTTGGGGACTGCATCAAACAAGAAATAAGGGATGTGTGCAATAAAGGTACAGCAGTTATCATGGGCAACTTTAATCTACACATTGAATGGGCTAACCTAACTGGTAACAATGCGGTGGAGGTGGATTTCCTGGAGTGTATTAGGGAAGGTTTTCTCGACCAATAATTTGAGGAACCAACCAGGGAGCTGGCCATCCTAGACTGGGTGATGTGGAATGAGAAAGGACTAATTAGCAATCTTGTTGTGCGAGGCCCCTTGGGAAAGAGTGACCATAATATGGTAGAATTCCTTATTAAGATGGAGAGTGACAAAGTTAATGCGGAAACTAGGGTCCTGAACTTAAGGAAAGGTAACTTCGATGGTATGAGGCGTGAATTGGCTAGAATAGACTGGCAAACGATACTAAAAAGATTGACGGTGGATAGGCAATGGCAAACATTTAAAGATCACATGGATGAACTTCAGCAATTGTACATCCCTGTCTGGAGTAAAAATAAAATGGGGAAGGTGGCTCAACCGTGGCTAACAAAGGAAATTAAGGCTAGTGTTAAAGCCAAGGAAGAGGCATATAAATTGGCTAGAAAAAGCAACAAACCTGAGAACTGGGAGAAATGTAGAATTCAACAGAGTGTTTAATTAAGAGGGGGAAAATAGAGTACGAGAGGAAGCTTGCAGGGAATATAAAAACTGCAAAAGCTTCGATAAATATGTGAAGAGTAAAAGATTAGTAAAGACAAACGTAGATCCCTTGCAGTCGGATTCAGGTGAAATTATAATGGGGAACAAAGAAATGACAGACCAATTGAACCAATACTTCGGTTCTGTCTTCACGCAGGAAGATACAAATAACCTTCCGAAGGTACTGGGGACAGTGGGTCTCGTGAGAAGGAGGAACTGAAGGATATCCTTATTAGGTGGGAAATTGTGTCAGGGAAATTGATGGGATTGAGGGCCGATAAATCCCCGGGGCCTGATAGTCTGCATCCCAGAGTGCTCAAGGAAGTAGCCCTAGAAATAGTGGATGCATTGGTGATCATTTTCCAACAGTCTATCGACTCTGGATCAGTTCCTATGGACTGGAGGGTAGCTAAGTAACACCACTTTTTAAAAAAGGAGGGAGAGAGAAAACGGGTAATTATAGACCGGTTAGCCTGACATCAGTAGTGGGGAAAATGTTGGAATCGATTATTAAACATGAAATAGCAGCGTATTTGGAAAGCAGTGACAGGATCGGATCAAGTCAGCATGGATTTATGAAAGGGAAATCATGCTTGACAAATCTTCTGGAATTTTTTGAGGATGCAACGAGCAGAGTGTACAAGGGAGAACCAGTGGATGTGGTGTATTTGGACTTTCAGAAGGCTTTTGACAAGGTCCCGCACAAGAGATTAGTGTGCAAAATCAAAGCACATGGTATTGGGGGTAATATATTGACGTGGATAGAGAACTGGTTGGCAGACAGGAAGCAGAGAGTCGGGATAAATGGGTCTTTTTCAGAATGGCAGGCAGTGACTAGTGGAGTGCCGCAGGGCTCAGTGCTGGGACCCCAGCTATTTACAATATACATTAACGATTTGGAAGAAGGAATAGAGTGTAATATCTCCAAGTTTGCAGATGACACTAAGCTGGGTGGCGGTGTGAGCTGTGAGGAGGACACTAAGAGGCTGCAGGGTGACTTGGACAAGTTAGGTGAGTGGGCAAATGCATGGCAGATGCAGTATAATGTGGATAAATGTGAGGTTATCTATTTTGGGGGCAAAAACACAAAGGCAGAATATTATCTGAATGGCAGCAGACTAGGAAAAGGGGAGGTGCAACGAGACCTGGGTGTAATGGTTCATCAGTCATTGAAAGTGGGCATGCAGGTACAGCAGGTCGTAAAGAAGGCAAATGGTATGTTGGCCTTCATAACGAGGGGATTTGAATATAGAATCAGGGAGGTCTTACTGCAGTTGTACAGGGCCTTAGTGAGGCCTCACCTGGAATATTGTGTTGAGTTTTGGTCTCCTAATCTTGCTATTGAGGGAGTGCAGCGAAGTTTCACCAGACTGATTCCAGGGATGGCTGGGCTGTCATATGAGGAGAGACTGGATCAACTGGGCCTTTATTCACTGGAGTTTAGAAGGATGAGAGGGGATCTCATAGAAACGTATAAGATTCTGACGGGACTGGACAGGTTAGATGCGGGAAGAATATTCCCGATGTTGGGGAAGTCCAGAACCAGGGGACATAGGATAAGGGGTAGGCCATTTAGGACTGGGATGAGGAGAAACGTCTTCACTCAGAGAGTTGTTAATCTGTGGAATTCCCTGCCGCAGAGAGTTGTTGATGCCATTTCACTGGATATATTCAAGAGGGAGTTAGATATGGCTCTGATGGTTAAGATGATCAAGGGGTATGGAGAGAAAGCAGGAAAGGGGTTCTGAAGGAATGATCAAGCATGATCTTATTGAATGGCGATGCAGGCTCGAAGGGCCGAATAGCCTACTCCTGCAGCTATTTTTCAACGTTTCTATGTACACCAGAGGGTGCTGCTCTGGAGGCCTCAGGGTTGCCTGCACACTGCAGGTAGCCCAGTATAAAAAGGAACTCACAGCTTGTTGTCGTCACTCAGGAGTTTGTAATAAAGGACGGCAGATCTACACAGTTGAAGGTTCATACCCTGCCACGTGGAGTCATTACTAAAGGTGCCTACATATGCTCCAGGCTGGGTGCTCTTTGCCTCTCCGTCATTGTTCATAGGTTTATATGTAACCTTTAGGGCTGCTGAACAAGGACCGTGCAGCTCTTTGTCGGCCGGCACGGACATGATGGGCTGAAATGGCCTCCTCCTGCGCTGTAAATTTATATGTTTCTATGTTTGAACATTAGAGGAACTATCTACTAGTGGGCATACTGGTCACCATCCACACTGAGAGTGAGAGATAGTCATCCAGAAGGCTCAACTGATGAAGATATGTCTCCAGTTGAGCATTCTTGATGTCTATCACTCGGCCAGTAATGTTGCCACAGTTCTCCTTTGTCGCAGTATCTGAACGAGAGATGTTGGTCTTGGGGCACAGTGTCCTCCAGGCATTTGGGCCACAGTCATCAGGCTCTTCAGGTAATGCTGTGACATTCAGGAGGAATGGGCTTCAAGGCCAGTGGACATGGTTGAGTTCACTTGTCATTTCAGCAGGCTCGGGGTGTGAACGGTATAATAGGACATTGTACACTTTCAGACCCGGTGTGGGGTAAGTCAGCATGTCTATGGGTGATAATGACGAGGAAAGTCATGGGCTGCAGGAGGATATCAATCTACTGGTCAGGTGGGCAGAGCAGTGGCAAATCAAATATAATTCAGAGAAGTGTGAGGTGATGCACTTTGGGAAGCTAATAAAGAAAGGGTATACACATTAAGCGGTAGGCCACCTAATAGTGTAGATGAACAAAGGGACCTTGGAGTGCTTGTCCACTGATCCCTGAAAGTAGCAGGCCAGGTGGATAAGGTGGTTAAGAAGGCATACGGAATGCTTGCCTTTATTGGCCGAGGAATAGAATATAAGAGCAGGGAGGTTATGCTTAAATTGTATAATACTCTGGTAAGGCCACAGCTGGAGTACTGCATGCAGTTCTGGTCGCCCTATTATAGGAAGGACCTGATTGCATTTGAGAGGATGCAGAGGAGATTTACTAGGATGCTGCCTGCAATGTAGAATCTTAGTTATGAGGTCAGATTGGATAGGCTGTGTTTGTTCTGATTGGCATAGAGGAGTTTGAGAGGAGACCTCATCGAGGTGTACAACATATCGAGGGCCTGGACATAGTGGAAAGTAAGGGTCTATTTCCATTGGTGGAAATAGCAGGCGGTGAAGAAGGCTTCATAGCGAGAGGATTTGAGTATAGGAGCAGGGAGGTCTTACTGCAGTTGTACAGGGCCATGGTGAGGCCACACCTGGAATATTGTGCACAGTTTTGGTCTCCGAATCAGAGGAAGGATATTCTTGGTATTGAGGGAGTGCAGCAAAGGTTCACCAGACGGATTCCCGGGATGGCAGGACTGACATATGAAGAAAGACTGGATCGACTGGGCCTGTATTCACTGGAATTTAGAAGAACGAGAGGGGCTCACATAGAAACGTATAAAATTCTGTCCGGATTGGACAGGCTAGATGCAGGAAGAATGTTCCCGATGTTGGAGTCATAGTCTAAGGATAAGGGGTAAGCCATTTAGGACCGAGATGAGGAGAAACTTCTTCACTCAGAGAATTGTGAACCTGTGGAATTCTCTACCACAGAAAGTTGTTGAGGCCAGTTCATTAGATATATTCAAAAGGGAGTTAGATGTGGCCCTTATGGCTAAAGGGATCAAGGGGTATGGAGAGAAAGCAGGAAAGGGGTACTGAGGGAATGATCAGCCATGATCTTATTGAATGGTGGTGCAGGCTCGAAGGGACGAATGGCCAACTCCTGCACCTATGGTCTATGTTTCTATGGAGGGGTCTATTATGAGGGAGCATAGTTTTAAGGTGGTTGGTGGAAGGTTTAGAGGGGATTTGAGGGGGGGCTTTACACAGAGGGTTGTGGGGATCTGGAACTCGCTGCCTGGAAGAGTGGTGGATGCAGAAACCCTCACCACTTTTAAGAGATGGTTGGATGGGCATTTAAAGTGCAGTAACCTGCAGGGTTACGGACCTAGAGCTGGTAATTGGGATTAGACTGGATGATCTTTTGTTGGACAGTGCAGATATTAATGTTAAGTACTGCAGGGAATAGAATACAGCCAGGGTGTGATCTCCTGGACTATTGTCGATCGCCTGGATGAGTGGGAGCGGAATTTTCCCAGAATTTTTGTTGTTAAATTGTCCCAGGAGATCACATGGCTCCAGTTGGGTTGGAGTGTAGATGGTTTCAGTGTCAGGGATGTCACAGTTGTGTGAGGCGGGCTGGTTGGGCTGGATGCTCTTTGCCTTTCCGTCATTGTTCATAGGTTTATATGAAACCTTCAGGGCCACTGACCAAGGGCCGTGCTGCTCTTTGTCGGCCAGCGTGGACACGATGGGCTGAAATGGCCTCCTTCTGCGCTGTAAATTTCTATGTTTCTATGTTTGACCATCAGAGGAACTATCTACTGGTGGGCATACTGGTCACCATCCACACTGAGAGTGAGAGATAGTCATCCAGAAGGCTCAGCTGTTGAAGATATGTCTCCAGTTGAGCATTCTTGATGTCTATCACTCGGCCAGTAATGTTTCCACAGTTCTCCTTTGTCGCAACATCTGAACGCGAGATGGTGGTCTTGGGGCACAGTGTCCTCCAGGCATTTGGGCCACAGCCATCAGGCTCTTCAGGTAATGCTGTGACATTCAGGAGGAATGGGCTTCAAGGTCAGTGGACATGTGTAAGGGGTGGTTTGCAGGGGGTCAGCTTTCCCTTCTGACCTTATATGAGCGGTTCCGAATCGCTCCCACACCCTTGGTTCTAGACACTGGAATTATGAAGGGACTGTGACAGACTTGGACAGACAATCGGTTTCAAGGTTGGAAGCAGGTATGGCTTTATTGTGTTTAACAAGAAGTAAAAGGCACACCTTTAATAACACACACAGACCAATACACACTGAAGGGTACAACACATTGAATAAAGTGTCAAATTACAGCCTGTGGGGAAAAGAATACAGCTTAAACTCTAAATGGGGTAAAGAGGAGAATGTAGATACATTTACACAAGTTATCCCAGCCTCCCCACTCCCAATTCCCCTAACTAACTAAGTTATTGGCTATGCTCACCAATCCCTTTAGACAGTTGCCAGTGAGTCATGGTTTCGGGGTTCGCTGCACTTGACCTTCTAGGCGAGCCGTACCCCGGACGGAGGAGAGGACTTCGGACTGCGTAGTCTTCAGTTGGGGTGTGTCCGTTGATGCGCTAAGTTGCGTTTTGGATGTATGGGGTAAGTACCCACTTCCTTTGGTTTGGAATAGTTTTAGCTAGTCCCTTTTGGTAATTTCTCACCCGTTGGTCATTCAGAAGTAGATTGTAGAGTGGAAATAAAGGTCGATTCTTTGGTTTTTGCTGAGTTGGTTTCGGTTGGTCGTTTCGCTGGTTGTGGTGGCCCGGGTTGTCAATTTGGTTGCTGACAACCTTCCGTTTCGTGGTCCTCGTGCTCGGTCAGTTCCTGATGAGTTCTGGTAGTTTCCTTCACTATTCCATTTCTTCACTGTAGAGCAAGCAGGCTGCTTGTGTCTGTCTGTGTTCCTTTCGAGTCTGTGCGACTTCCAGTCTCTGAGTTCTGCTCGCTTTGAGTTCTGCTAGTTTTCCTGTGTTCTGCTAGTTTTGAGTTCTGCTAGTTTTCCTGTGTTCTGCTCGCTTTGAGTTCTGCTAGTTTTCCTGAGTTCTGCTAGTTTTGAGTTCTGCTAGTTTTCCTGTGTTCTGCTAGTTTTGAGTTCTGCTAGTTTTCCTGTATTCTGCTCGCTTTGAGTTCTGCTAGTTTTCCTGAGTTCTGCTAGTTTTGAGTTCTGCTAGTTTTCCTGTGTTCTGCTAGCTTTGAGTTCTGCTAGTTTTCCTGTGTTCTGCTAGCTTTGAGTTCTGCTAGTTTTCCTGTGTTCTGCTAGTTTTGAGTTCTGCTAGTTTTCCTGTGTTCTGCTAGTTTTGAGTTCTGCTAGTTTTCCTGTGTTCTGCTAGTTTTGAGTTCTGCTAGTTTTCCTGTGTTCTGCTAGTTTTGAGTTCTGCTAGTTTTCCTGTGTTCTGCTCGTCTTTTCTTGTAAAACTGGGGGATGGATATATCCCAAAAAAGGCTCCGTTATCTCCCATCAAATCTCTTGGACTCTGTTTAAACTATCTGTCCATTGATTTTCACATGCCTCCTTTGTCAGCAGTAACTCGATTTGGGTGTGAGAATGTGCTATCACTGGTTTTGCATTGTTTGAGGATTGTCCAGTTTTTCTGACCATGATTTCCATTGTGCTTGATTGGGTAATTCGATTATCTCTTAGGGGGTGAATAGTTCCCCCAGACAGTCTGGGATCCTTAATACACGAATTTGGCCCCACCTCCTGTATTTGGTAACTCCTTTTCGCAGCTAAAATGTTGTAGAATCTTAAAATGGATATGCTCCTTCCCATAGATGTTTAGGGGATCTCAAGCTTCTGTAATTTAGGTCCATTTTGAATTCCCTTTCCTATGAGTCCAAACACTGGGGGGGGTCTCCATGAATGCACCCCCTTTTATCCCCCGCAGGCTCGGCTGCCCCTTGAAACTCATTTTAAAAGTCCAGAAAGGGATTCTTCTCCTCTGTAGGGGAAAGGTACCTGGAATCTTTGCGAGATATTGGTAAGTTCTACATCCCCCCTGTGATACCATATCACTTATGGTATCATTCTTCGAGGTGAGCAAAGTTCCTGACTCCCAAGAAATAACCTTCCCCGTAAATTAGCTAAACTAATACCCAAAATGCATTACACTTATGCAACATATCCAGAGATACACACTTTTCCCTTTACAGGTACAAACTTTTTACATTTATACCCTCCCAGCTTGGAGGGGGTTCAATCACTACAATTGCATTTCAGCACAGTTACATTTCATTTCAGTTACATTATATTCACCAGCATATAGGCAACGCACAACCACATTACAGAAGGAAAAAAACCTAGATTAAAATTAAACAACATCAATTGGTCTCCCGAGGTTTGTCCATCACCCGGTAATGTCTGGATCCTGCTCTTGAGAACTGCTCTCAGGCTGGCTGACACACAAGACAAACTCAAAACAATCACTTTAACATTACTGCAACATTAACCTCAATTCTAAACTAAACCTTAAAATGTAAAATGGTGCAGTCCACTGCCTTAAACTAAAACTAGAGCTATGTACAACCGCCACCCGTCTCCGGGTGGCCTGGTTAGTCCCTGTCAGGCCCATGCCTTGTGCGGCCTGATAGCCGCCTGGATGCTAGGGTTTCCCCGCAGCTGGTGAGCTGGAGACCCTTGTCTCTGGGACAGCTTGTTGCTACTGCTCCTGTGAGACCCTCACCGCCGGAGGCGGCTGGCTGGTGTTCCCTACTCTGAGCGGCCTCTGTACTTCTGACCTTCGGCCTTTCCTGTCGGGCTGCCCTTCTCCTAGGGCAGAATCGCTGAGGCTCAGATGCCGGTGACCACGGTATCTTTGGCCGTGGTGTACGGAGGGTCCTTCTCAGGGCTTGGGTTACTGGGGGTGCGTCCGAATCCCAAACGATGGGTGAGATAGCCCCTCCAGTACTGCAATTCACTGCCCCTATAGGCACGGTTTCTGAGCCTGCCACATTCCCTGTGGGCCCTCCACCGTCGGGGGCGGCCAACGGAGGGTCCCTGTCCTGAGGACGGTTCACTCCTCCCGGCTGCCCTCTGTGCTTGGCTGACCCTGGGTTGTACAGCTTGCACTGGTTGATGTGGAACCACTTAATACGGCGGGGCAGCTTTATGGCAGAGACCATCAGGCTTGCCTTGTCCACAATGCTGTATGGCCCCATATATAATGCTTCAAAAACCCCGACCCGAGCATAGTTCTTCACCATGACCTGGTCCCCTACCTCCCATTCGTGGTGTTTGCTGGGTTCCAGCAGCAATCGGTTCCCCTGATGCTGTCTGCCCATGTTACTAGCAGCCTGCCAGTGAATCTGATGGAGGTGTTCAAACAGGTTCCTGACAAACCGGTCCCAGTTCACCTCTCTGAGCTGACCTTCTGTGAGCACCGGGGCTAGGACATGGGTGGGGGTCCGCATGATCCGGCCAGTCATGAGCTCGTATGGGGAATACCCGGTGCTCTTTGACTGGCTGGCTCGGATCCCCATTAGGACCAATGGTAAGACCGCCACCCACTTTTGGGGTGAGTCTCCCGTCTCCTTCCGCAGCCTTTCTTTAATGGTGTAGTTTAAACGCTCCACAATACCCGATGACTGGGGATTGTGGGCAACGTGCCATTTCCCCTCAATGCCGAGCACCTTCAGGGTTGCCTGCATTACCTGCCCGGTGAAATGGCCTGCATTTTATCCCCCGGAGGTTTCGGCTGCCCCTTTAAACTCATTTTAAAAGCCCAGAAAGGGATTCTTCTCCTCTGTAGGGGAAAGGTACCTGGAATCTTTGCCAGATATTGGTAAATTCTACACATGGATGAGTTCACTTGTCATTACAGCAGGCTCGGGGTGTGAACGGTATAATAGGACATTGTACACTTTCAGACTCGGTGTGGGGTAAGTCAGCATGTCTATGGGTGATAATGAAGAGGAAAGTCATGGGCTGCAGGAGGATATCAATCTACTGGTCAGGTGGGCAGAGCAGTGGCAAATGGAATTTATTTCAGAGAAGTGTGAGGTGATGCACTTTGGGAGCGCTAATAAGGAAAGGGTATACACATTCAGCGATAGGCCACTTAATAGTGTAGATGAACAAAGGGACCTTGGAGTGCTTGTCCACAGATCCCTGAAAGTAGCAGGCCAGGTGGATAAGGTGGTTAAGAAGGCATACGGAATGCTTGCCTTTATTGGATGAGGCATAGAATATAAGAACAGGGAGGTTATGCTTATATTGTATAATACTCTGGTTAGGCCACAGCTGGAGTACTGCGGGCAGTTCTGGTCACCCGATTATAGGAAGGACGTGATTGCACTAGAGAGGATGCAGAGGAGATTGACTAGGATGCTCCCTGGAATGGAGAATCTTAGTTATGAGGACAGATTGGATAGATTGTGTTTGTTCTCATTGGAACAGAGGAGGTTGAGAGGAGACCTCATCGAGGTGTACAAAATATTGAGGGGCCTGGACATAGTGGATAAGGGTCTATTTCCATTGGTGGAAATAGCAGGCGGTGAAGAAGGCAAATGGCATGCTGGCCTTCATAGCGAGAGGATTTGAGTATAGGAGCAGGGAGGTCTTACTGCAGTTGTACAGGACCTTGGTGAGGCCACATCTTGAACACTGTGTACAGTTTTGGTCTCCGAATCTGAGGAAGGACATTCTTGCTATTGAGGGAGTGCAGCGAAGTTTCACCAGACTGATTCCCGGGATGGCAGGACTGACATATGAAGAAAGACTGGATCGACAAGGCTTATATTCACTGGAATTTAGTAGAATGAGAGGGGATCTCATAGAAACTGATAAATTTCTGACGGGACTGGACAGGTTAAATGCAGGAAGAATGTTCCCGATGTTGGGGAAGTCCAGAAACAGGGGTCACAGTCTAAGGATAAGGGGTAAGTCATTTAGGACCGAGATGAGGAGAAACTTCTTCACTCAGAGAATTGTGAACCTGTGGAATTATCTACTAGAGAAAGTTGTTGAGGCCAGTTCATTAGATTTATTCAAAAGGGAGTTAGATGTGGCCCTTATGGCTAAAGGGATCCAGAGATATGGAGAGAAAGCAGGAATGGGGTACTGAATTTGCATGATCAGCCATGATCAGATTGAATGGTGGTGCAGGCTCGAAGGGCCGAATGGCCTACTCCTGCACCTATGTTCTATGTTTCTATGAAGGTGTCTATTAAGAGGGGGCATAGTTTTAAGGTGCTTGGTGGTTGGCTTAGAGGGAATTTTACGGGGGCTTCTTTACACAGATCGTTGTGGGGATGTTGAACTGACTACAGAAACCCTCACCACTTTTAAGAGAAGGTTGGGTGGGCACTTAAAGTGCAGTAGCCTGCAGGGTTACGGACCAGGTTCTGGTGATTGGGATTAGACTGGGTGACTGTTAGCGTTAGTGTTTTCTCAGAAGAATCACTCAACACTCAGAGTCGGTTCCAATGCTGATGCGGCTTTTATTACGCTCAGCGGGGAGGAAAAACTCAGGACCGTATCCAGGTTTCTCGCCACAGAACAAAGGGTTACATGCACTTTTATATGTTTCACAACAGTTACAAAACAGTTTACTACAGTTACACAGTCCATCACGGCTGGACACAAGCCAATCACAACGATTATAGATTACATATAGGTTCTTTTAACCCAATAGAATTCCCCTAGTATCCCGGGAACCATATGTTCGGTTATTGTCAGCTTGGGCTGATCGATGACTTTATTACGGGAGATAGGTTCTCTCCCTAGTTCTTTCTTCCTGGGGAATTAATTGGTTTATGACCTTGTTCACAGGAGATGGTTTCCTTCTTATCTCTGTCTTCCCGCATCCCAGGCATTCCTACAGTGGACCTCACAGGGTTATTGCTTGGTCATTGAACGTTCAACAGTTCACAGCTTGACTACCTGATTTCCCATCATGCCTGGGCAGCCATTTTATGTGTGTCCACTTTAAACTTATATGCGTTTAGATATATCGAGCAGGTGGCTAATGCCTAGTATTCTGGTATATTCTAAAGGTGCCTACCTCCTACAACAACTCCCCCTTTCGGTAAAGGGACTAGTCCTAGTCCCCTTTTAACCGACCATTCGACCTTTATTAGATTTTGTGCACTGCCCGGTACTCCCTGCCTCAACGTGCTGGCCAATCACGCGGTTTCAGGAGTCCCGGTTGCTTAAATCGAATTGACAAAGGCCAAATCCTCCTGCCCCCTTATAAAACAGGCTTGTTTAGTATCCGGGGAACGGTGATTTGTCCGTCTTCGCTGTGCGTGGTGCCTGCAAGCCTGGCAGGCCATTGTGCCCCATGTTATCGCTAAGATCAATTGTATCCCGACCAGTATATGTGAAATTATTCGAATCCATGGGTGGATGTTCACATTTATTCCCCAGTCCCAGACCTTTCTCCACCAACTCTGACTTTGTAAGTCTACCTCGGTATCTTCTTCCAGTACTTTGATTTTAGTTTACAGTTGGTGATAGAGCTTTACGGATTGACCCACTCTGAGCCTCAACTCTCGTAATACTTCGGTTAGATGTGGGATAAGGACCTGATCTGGTTCGTCATAAGCCTGTAAATGATCATGGAGCTGATCGGTTACCTCAATAACTTCAGACTTCCGGCGCCTAACCTGGGTGATATGCGCTTGCCCGATTGCGACAGGTCGTAGTGGTGTAAAGCAAAAGTTTGGCTGTGGTATAGGGCACTGCAGGTAATGCTCTGTGGTAGAGACACAGTATCTTCCCTTCCCTCCGTAGCCTGCCCTCGCGAAGTGCATGTGTGCGGGCACTATTTCTAGTACACACCCGTCGGTTCGGTTAAACCCGCACTCATCTAGCTCACCTCGGCCCACCGGGTGAGGGCATACTGTGATTTCCCCCTTTTGCTTGCAATCTGCTAGGGAAATCCCGGTAAGTATGTTGTTTCGACGAACGGCAGAGGTGGTGGTCAGGTAGTAACGTATGGAGACATTTTCCCGTATTACTCCAATTCTCTATAGGGGAAACGGCCCTGAGTCTGGCGTGGCTATAGGGATCATCAGGACTATCCCTATCCCGGTAGTCCTACCCATCTGGCAATCTGGAATTGCTGGGTATACTCGGGTCAGTCCCTTCAGAGTACAATTATCCAGTATCCCCCTTTGGTTAGCCAACGGAGCTAAATGTGAACTGTCTATCCAATCGGGTACTTCCCCGCATTGGATCTGGTCGAGATTGTGGCGGATCTGTCCCACCATCCACAGACCATAAGTGTGACAGAGTTGCCCCTGTCTTTGCTTTCCTGTATCTTCTTTTTCTCTATCAATGAGGTGGTTGATGGTTCTGGCGTGAGCTTCCAGGACTGAGATGCCATCCAACTGGATTTCGGCACCCTCCTTTCCTAGGTTGGCTTGGTCTTCCTGGTTTTGCTCCACCCTCTCTAATAACCCCTTCATCACCCCTCTAAGCTGTTCCACCCTCCCATTTAACCCTTGTATGTCTATCGAGTTCATTACAGAGGTCCCTGTATTGAAAACGGTAGCAACATCATTAACTATTTCCCTCTTCATCCTGGGGGCTAACCCCTGTCCCCGGAACCTACTGCCACCCATTGCATCGGCAGCCTGCTGCATTACAACTTTACTTAATACATTGTACATCTTCCTTGACTGTTCTGTACACTATTCCGGCATCTGGATGCCTGAAATATTGATCAGGGCAGGCACAATTTCATGTTTAACATTATCATACAACAGTTCCCCCTCGTTGTACATTACAATCCCATTCTCTGGTCCCTTCGTAGTTATGGGGCAAGGCAGTTCCTCGGGCAATGTAGTGGTTCTTATGGGGCGCGGTGTCGGAGGGGGTGAGAAACATACATACAATGATATTGCAGCCGCCCCCGCCTCCTCGTAATACCCACACAGCCCCATTCCCTTCTTGCGGATGACTGATTGCTGGGATTGTCCCGGAGGCGCGCAAATTATGCCGAAAGTACATTCATCAGGCCCTTTGACATCCCTCCGTTTAATGCATCTGCTCCTTATACCCGTGGAGCACTGTACACATACTCTTATTCTTATTAGGATTCTTATTAGGATTCACTTGTAACCATGCATTAAAATAAGTCCTGTCCTTGCTCCAGTCCTTGGCTGCTGGGATGCACATTCCGTCTGTTAAATTAAACAAGACTCCATAGTTCAGGTAGTTGTTTATTTCCAGCGTGCTCTGCTGTCCGTCGGTGTTGCCCAGGGTACGTGCCTGTCGCAGGGCTATCCATATTACGAGTAGCGCCATTCGTATTCCCATTCCGGTAAGTATTATCTGTAATTTTAAACAGACGGCCTGGTCGTCACCAGGGGTTAAGTTTTTTGCTCTACGAGTGTCCCTGTCACCCTGCAAAATCAGAAGCACAAGGTTATAATCGAACCATTTCGAGTTGAATCTGTGGGGCGTGCGCCCGTGTCTTTACCCACTTAAGTATTACCCAAACTCCTATTATGACCAAGGCCAAAGCTATTCCTCCAAACATCGCTGTCTGCTTTACTGTTAGGTTGGGTTTGTGGACTACACCTATCCACCGTGGGGTACATTGGCTCTATTGCCAGAGGTGATGGTGCTATGGCTACGCACTGCACTATCCTTCTAGTCCCGTTATCTCTTCCAGCCTGTTTATCTTAGCTTTTAATTCTTCAATTTGTTTTATTGAATATCTATTTCTTTATTGTATCAGGCAAGTATTATTACATAAGCTAGTTCTGTTTTTATTTTTGTTCCCTCTGTTAGGTGAGTCTTTTTTTTTCCATTAAGAAATCCAAACTAATAATGTTCAGTATAAAACGGCTGTCAATGGAAAGGGTTAACTCCTTTCCAGGTTTGTAAGAAGACCTGATGTCATTACGTGACTTCACGTAACCATCTGAAAAAAAAAGTCTTTGTGCCTTCAAAACTGGCTTCGAAATTAGGAATCCGTTAAACAGCATAAATCATTAGAGTAAACTCCAATGTTTTCTTAACTTCTAATTCAAGTACTTGCCAAATAATTTTTTTTTAATTGTTTTAAGACGAGACCACACATACAATAGCAATTTTGTTTACTGAAATTCAATTCTGTTTTTTTTTTATTTCTCTCTTTCTCCTCGTTATCTTCAAAACCCTCCTGCTTGTTTAGACTGTTCGGGACTTTTCTTGATAAACACTGTCCATTTTGGAAATCTTTTCAAACTGCATTGAAACTTTCTCATAATTGAAAATTCGAATCCATGTAGAGTGTTTTTTACTTATTCCAATTTTTTTTTTTCCTTCTAATTAAACCAATATCTTTTTCACAGCAAACATCAACTAGTATTTAGTAAGTTATGTCTTTTTCCATTTAGTCCGTTACATCTTTTTTTTTCTTTCTTCAAATTAGGTTTTGTATTTTACACGGAGGGTTCGTAACTCCATAAAGTTGTTAATTTAAAATCATTTGTTTACTTTCAAAGTGGCGTCTTTATCTTTTTCTTTTTCTCCATAACTGGAATGGATTCCAGCTTTGAGGGTTTGAGTGCTGCCTTTCGTTATCTCAAAATGCTCCAGTTTCAAAGTCGTTACTAAAGCTTGCTGTTTTTTAACATTTCCAAAAGTTCCTTTTACACCTTCGCAGATAGCTCGCCACTTGCCCAGGAGTTTGACCCGATCAGATTTAATTTAATCTTTTTCTTTTTTTTAAATCCACCTCAGTATTTCCTGTGCCTTCTCTGAATATCTCAAAATCCCAATTCAAACTTTGTAATTTCAATCTTTATTTAAAACTTTTTTTTTTAGAAGCTCTTTTTTTTTAAAGCATTCTTTATCTCATTCCGAGACTAAATTTATGTCTTTCAACCCAATCAATCATTGCATGTTTTCTTTCGGCAAGTAAGTGAGCGTGTCAAATAAATATTTTGCTCAACAAACCTATCCTTTATTTGTTTATTTTCCTAGCTCCGTAACTTATCATCCGAATAAATCCACACCTGCGTTTCTAACTTAAATGTCTTAAAACTTCCCACATACAGGACAACATTACAAAGGGTTAAAAAAAGACTTTCACTCTGTTTCTAAAATAAACAGACACTTGCATTCCTCTTCCAACCAGGCTTTCGGAACATGAAAACATAAAAAAATTCATTCTGCAGTCAAAAATCACACACACTTCTCACTCAACGATCAGACATTTACAACAGTTTCTCTTCTTGTTTTGGCCGGCTCTATTTTTGGATCCATGACCTTTCAGGGAATTCGTAGTTTTATCTAAATAATTCCTCACATAACTAGTTCCTGAGGATTCCACCCTGCTTTAATCATTTTTTCAATTAGCTTCTTTTGTTTTTCCGCCAGGTGGCGGGTAAGCGACCCTTCTGGTCCCCACTCGAGTTTATTTGTTTTCATGGCCATTCCTGGGTAGGACTAGTACCGTTAGGAATCTACTCTCAGAGGTCCGCTTTCTTTCTAGCGCGACTTGTAGTAAACTGTCTCTTGGCTACTGTCAGGTCACAAGTTCTGCTGTGACACAAACTTATACAATTCTTAAAAACGTGTTTAAGCAATTCCCGCAGTGCTCTACGTATCCTTAACGACTACCTACCACCGCTCAGCCCGTTGGTCCGACCCTGTTCACAGGTTTGGATTCCGTTAGCCGCTGTACACTGCTTGGTTCTACCCCGGGGTATTTCAAATTACACTACTGGGTCCGGAAGATGTCTCTCGGTATCACGATCCCACGGTCTAAATGTGTTCCCTATGCCTACTTGGTTCCTGGCCGTCACGTGGGACAAAAGTCCTCTTAATTCAGGCTCAGGCTAGGCGTTTGAGATATTAGACCGTCTCCTCGTGTCGATCAACCAGCTTCCACCTTCCGCACCCTTTATACTTAAAAATAGTTTTTTATACTCACCCGGGTTTTTTCCAAGGGCGTCCAGCGACTCCGGGAAATCCCGTCGACTACGCCATTGTTAGCGTTAGTGTTTTCTCAGAAGAATCACTCAACACTCAGAGTCGGTTCCAATGCTGATGCGGCTTTTATTACACTCAGCGGGGAGGAAAAACTCAGGACCGTATCCAGGTTTCTCTTCACAGGAGATGGTTTCCTTCTTATCTCTGTCTTCCCGCATTCCAGGCATTCCTACAGTGGGCCTCACAGGGTTATTGCTCGGTCATTGAACGTTCAACAGTTCACAGCTTGACTACCTGATTTCCCATCATGCCTGGGCAGCCATTTTATGTGTGTGTCCACTTTAAACTTATATGCGTTTAGATATATTTAGCAGGTGCCTAATGCCTAGTATTCTGGTATATTCTAAAGGTGCCTACCTCCTACAACAGTGACCTTTTGATGGGCGGTGCAGATATCATGGTAAGTACTTCAGGGAAAAGAATACGGCCAGGGTGATCACCTGGACTTGTATCGATCGCCTGGATGGGTCGTGGAGGAATTTTCCCAGATTTTTTCTCCCTAAATTGACCTGGGTTTTTATCTGGTTTTTGCTTCTCCCAGAAAGTCACATGGCTCCGGTTGGGGTGGAGTGTAGAATGTTTCAGTGTAAGGGGTGTCACAGTTGTGTGAGGTGGACTGGTTGGGCTGGGTGCTCTTTGCCTTTCCGTCATTGTTCATAGGTTTATATGTAACCTTCAGGGCTGCTGACCGAGGGCCGTGTGTCTCTTTGGCGGCCGACGCGGACACGATGGGCCGAAATGGCCTCCTTCTGCGCTGTAAATTTCTAGGTTTCTATGTTTGACCATCAGAGGAACTATCTACTGGTGGGCATACTGGTCACCATCCACACTGAGACTGAGAGATAGTCATCCAGAAGGCTCAGCTGATGAAGATATGTCTCCAGTTGAACATTCTTGATGTCTATCACTCGGCCAGTAATGTTTCCACAGTTCTCCTTTGTCGCAACATCTGAACGTGAGATGGTGGTCTTGGGGCACAGTGTCCTCCAGGCATTTGGGCCACAGACATCAGGCTCTTCAGGTAATGCTGCGACATTCAGGAGGAATGGGCTACAAGGCCAGTGGACATGGTTGTGTTCACTTGTCATTTCAGCAGGCTCGGGGTGTGAACGGTATAATAGGACATTGTACACTTTCAGACTCGGTGTGGGGTAAGTCAGCATGTCTATGGTTGGTAATGAAGAGGAAAGTCATGGGCTGCAGGAGGATATCAATCTACTGTTCAGGTGGGCAGAGCAGTGGCAAATGGAATATAATTCAGAGGAGTGTGAGGTGATGCACTTTGGGAGCGCTAATAAGGAAAGGGTATACACATTAAGCGGTAGGCCACTTAATAGTGTAGATGAACAAAGGGACCTTGGAGTGCTTGTCCACAGATCCCTGAAAGTAGCAGGCCAGGTGGATAAGGTGGTTAAGAAGGCATACGGAATGCTTGCCTTTATTGGATGAGGCATAGAAGATAAGAGCAGGGAGGTTATGCTTAAACTGTATAATACTCTGGTTCGGCCACAGCTGGAGTACTGCGTGCAGTTCTGGTCACCCTATGAGAGGAAGGGCATGATTGCACTAGAGAGGATGCAGAGGAGATTTACTAGGATGCTGCCTGGAATGGAGAATCTTAGTTATGAGGACAGATTGGATAGGCTGGGTTTCTTCTGATTGGAACAGAGGAGTTTGAAAGGAAACCTCATCGAGGTGTACAAAATATTGAGGGCCTGGACATAGTGGATAGTAAGGGCCTATTTCCATTGGTGGAAATAGCAGGCGGTGAAGAAGGCAAATGGCATGCTGGCCTTCTTAGCGAGAGGATTTGAGTATAGGAGCAGGGAGGTCTTACTGCAGTTGTACAGGGCCTTGGTGAGGCCACATCTGGAATATTGTGTACAGTATTGGTCTCCTAATCATAGGAAGAATATTCATGGTATTGAGGGAGTGCAGCGAAGGTTCACCAGACTGATTCCCGGGATGGCGGGACTGACATATCAAGAAAGACTGGATCAACTGGGCTTGTATTCACTGGAGTTCAGAAGAATGAGAGGGGATCTCATAGAAACTTTTAAAATTCTGATGGGTTTACACAGGTTAGATACAGGAAGAATGTTCCCAATGTTGGGGAAGTCCAGAACCAGGTGTCACAGTCTAAGGATAAGGGGTAAGCCATTTAGGACTGAGATGAGGAGAAACTTCTTCACCCAGAGAGTGGTGAACCTGTGGAATTCTTTGCCACAGAAAGTTGTTGAGGCCAATTCACTAAATATATTCAAAAATGAGTTAGATGTAGTCTTTACTACTAGGGGGATCAAGGGGTATGGCGAGAAAACAGGAATCGGGTACTGAGGTTGCATGTTCATCCATGAACTCATTGAATGGTGGTGCAGGCTAGAAGGGCCAAATGGCCTACTCCTGCACCTATTTTCTATGTTTCTATGTTTCTAAAACTGGATCGACTGGGCCTGTATTCACTGGAATTTAGAAGAATGAGAGGGGCTCACATAGAAACGTATAAAATTCTGTCCGTATTGGACAGGTTAGATGCAGGAAGAATGTTCCCGATGTTGGGGAAGTCCAGAACCAGGGGTCACAGTCTAAGGATAAGGGGTAAGCCATTTAGGACCGAGATGAGGAGAAACTTCTTCACTCAGAGAATTGTGAACCTGTGGAATTCCCTACCACAGAAAGTTGTTGAGGCCAGTTCATTAGATATATTCAAAAGGGAGTTAGATGTGGCCCTTATGGCTAAAGGGATCAAGGGGTGTTGAGAGAAAGCAGGAATGGGGTACTGAGGGAATGATCAGCCATGATCATATTGAATGGTGGTGCAGGCTCGAAGGGCCGAATGGCCTACTCCTGCACCTATGGTCTATGTTTCTATATTTCTATGGAGGGGTCTATTATGAGGGGGCATAGTTTTAAGGTGGTTCGTGGAAGGTTTAGAAGAGATGTGAGGGGGGCTTTTTTACACAGAGGGTTGTGGGGATCTGGAACTCGCTGCCTGGAAGAGTGGTGGATGCAGAAACCCTCAACACCTTTAAGAGATGGTTGGATGGGCACTTAAAGTGCCGTAACCTGCAGGGTTACAGACCGAGAGCTGGTAATTGGGATTAGACTGGATGGCGTTTTGTTGGACGGCGCAGATATAATGGTAAGTACTGCAGGGAATAGAATACGGCCAGGGTGATCACCTGGACTAGTGTCGATCGCCTGGATGAGTGGGAGCGGAATTTTCCCAGAATTTTTGTCGTTAAATTGTTCTGCTTTTTGCCTCTCCCAGGAGGAGATCACATGGCTCCGGTTGGGGTGGGGTGTAGAATGTTTCACTATAAGGGGTGTCGCAGTGTGTGAGGCGGACTGATTGGGCTGGGTGCTCTTTGCCTTTCCGTCATTGTTCATAGGTTTATATGTAACCTTCAGGGCCACTGACCAAGGGCCGTGCGGCTCTTTATCGGCCAGCGCGGACACGATGGGCTGAAATGGCCTCCTTCTGCGCTGTAAATTTCTATGTTTCTAAGTTTGACCATCAGAGGAACTATCTACTGGTGGGCATACTGGTCACCATCCACACTGAGAGTGAGAGATAGTCATCCAGAAGGCTCAACTGATGAAGATATGTCTCCAGTTGAACATTCTTGATGTCTATCACTCGGCCAGTAATGTTACCACAGTTCTCCTTTGTCGCAACATCTGAACGCGAGATGGTGGTCTTGGGGCACAGTGTCCTCCAGGCATTTGGGCCACAGACATCAGGCTCTTCAGGTAATGCTGTGACATTCAGGAGGAATGGGCTTCAAGGCCAGTGGACATGGTTGAGTTCACTTGTCATTTCAGCAGGCTCGGGGTGTGAATGGTATAATAGGACATTGTACACTGAATAGTGTAGATGAACAAAGGGAGCTTGGAGTGCTTATCCACAGATCACTGAAAGTAGCAGGCCAGGTGGATAAGGTGGTTAAGAAGGCATACGGAATGATTGTCTTTATTGGCCGAGTAATCGACTATAAGCGCAGGGAGGTTATGCTTAAATTGTATAATACTTTGGTTCGGCTGGAGTACTGCGTGCAGTTCTGGTCGCCATATTATAGGAAGGACGTGACTGCACTAGAGAGGATGCAGAGGAGATTTACTAGGATGCTGCCTGGAATGGAGAATCTTAGTTATGAGGACATATTGCATAGGCTGTGTTTGTTCTGATTGGAACAGAGGAGGTTGAGAGGAGACCTCATCGAGGTGTACAAAATATTGAGGGGCCTGGACATAGTGGATAGTAAGGGTCTATTTCCATTGGTGGAAATAGCAGGTGGTGAAGAAGGCAAATGCTGGCCTTCATAGCGAGAGGATTTGGAGCTGAGGGTGGATTCACTCTGGAGCATCCACGATGCTGAGAATGATGTGAGTATCATGTGTAGCGAGTTGGTCGTACCGCAGGGAAAGGGTCCACAGCCAGCTAGGGAATGGAAGACCAACAGGAAGAGCAGTGCAAGGAAGGTAGTGCAGGAGTCCCCTGTGGTCATCCCCCTGCAAAACAGATACACTGCTTTGGGTACTGTTGAGGGGGATGACTCATCAGGGGAGGGCAGCTGCAGCCAGGTTCATGGCACCGTGGCTGGCTCTGTGGCACAGGAGGGCTGGAAAAAGAGTGGGAGAGCGATAGTGATAGGGGATTCAATGGTGAGGGGAATAGATAGGCGTTTCTGCGGCCGCAACCGAGACTCCAGAATGGTATGTTGCCTCCCTGGTGCATGGGTCAAGGATGTCTCGGAGCGGGTGCAGCACATTCTAAAAAGGGAGGGAGATCAGCCAGTTGTCGTGGTGCACATTGGTACCAACGACATAGGTAAAAAAAGGGATGAGGTCCTACGAAACGAATTTAAGGAGCTATGAGCTAAATTAAAAAGTAGGACCTCAAAAGTAATAATCTCGGGATTGCTACCAGTGCCATGTGCTAGTCAGAGTAGGAATCGCAGGATAGCGCAGATGAATACGTGGCTTGAGCAGTGGTGCAGCAGGGAGGGATTCAAATTCCTGGGGCATTGGAACCGGTTCTGGGGGAGGTGGAACCAGTACAAACCGGACGGTCTGCACCTGGGCAGGACCGGAACCAATGTCCTAGGGGAAGTGTTTGCTCGTGCTGTTGGGGAGGAGTTAAACTAATATGGCAGGGGGATGGGAATCAATGCAGGGAGACAGAGGGAAACAAAAAGGAGGCAAAAGCAAAAGATAGAAAGGAGATGAGGAAAAGTGGAGGGCAGAGAAACCCAAGGCAAAGAACAAAAAGGGCCATTGTACAGCAAAATTCTAAAAGGACAAAGGGTGTTAAAAAAACAAGCCTGAAGGCTTTGTGTCTTAATGCAAGGAGTATCCGCAATAAGGTGGATGAATTAACTGCAAATAGATGTTAACAAATATGATGTGATTGGGATTACGGAGACGTGGCTCCAGGATGATCAGGGCTGGGAACTCAACATCCAGGGGTATTCAACATTCAGAAAAGATAGAATAAAAGGAAAAGGAGGAAATTAAGGCAATAGTTCGGAAGGACATTAGCTTGGATGATGTGGAATCTATATGGGTAGAGCTGCAGAACACCAAAGGGCAAAAAAACATTCGTGGGAGTTGTGTACAGACCTCCAAACAGTAGTAGTGATGTTGGGGAGGGCATCAAACAGGAAATTAGGAGTGCGTGCAATAAAGGTGCAGCAGTTATAATGGGTGACTTTAATATGCACATAGATTGGGTTAACCAAACTGGAAGCAAGGAGGAGGATTTCCTGGAGTGCATAAGGGATGGTTTTCTAGACCAATATGTCGTGGAACCAACTAGGGGGGAGGCCATCTTAGACTGGGTGTTGTGTAATGAGAGAGGATTAATTAGCAATCTCGTTGTGCGAGGCTCCTTGGGGAAGAGTGACCATAATATGGTGGAATTCTGCATTAGGATGGAGAATGAAACAGTTAATTCAGAGACCATGGTCCAGAACTTAAAGAAGGGTAACTTTGAAGGTATGAGGCGTGAATTGGCTAGGATAGATTGGCGAATGATACTTAAGGGGTTGACTGTGGATGGGCAATGGCAGACATTTAGAGACCGCATGGATGAACTACAACAATTGTACATTCCTGTCTGGCGTAAAAATAAAAAAGGGAAGGTGGCTCAACCGTGGCTATCAAGGGAAATCAAGGATAGCATTAAAGCCAAGGAAGTGGCATACAAATTGGCCAGAAATAGCAGCGAACCCAGGGACTGAGAGAAATTTAGAACTCAGCAGAGGAGGACAAAGGGTTTGATTAGGGCAGGGAAAATGGAGTACGAGAAGAAGCTTGCAGGGAACATTAAGACGGATTGCAAAAGTTTCTATCGGTATGTAAAGAGAAAAAGGTTAGTAAAGACAAACGTAGGTCCCCTGCAGTCAGAATCAGGAGAAGTCATAACGGGGAACAAAGAAATGGCGGACCAATTGAACAAGTACTTTGGTTCGGTATTCACTAAGGAGGACACAAACAACCTTCCGGATATAAAAGGGGTCGGAGGGTCTAGTAAGGAGGAGGAACTGAGGGAAATCCTTATTAGTCGGGAAATTGTGTTGGGGAAATTGATGGGATTAAAGGCCGATAAATCCCCAGGGCCTGATGGACTGCATCCCAGAGTACTTAAGGAGGTGGCCTTGGAAATAGCGGATGCATTGACAGTCATTTTCCAACATTCCATTGACTCTGGATCAGTTCCTATCGAGTGGAGGGTAGCCAATGTAACCCCACTTTTTAAAAAAGGAGGGAGAGAGATAACAGGGAATTATACCGGTCAGCCTGACCTCAGTAGTGGGTAAAATTATGGAATCAATTATTAAGGATGTCACAGCAGCGCATTTGGAAAGAGATGACATGATAGGTCCAAGTCAGCATGGATTTGTGAAAGGGAAATCATGCTTGACAAATCTTCTGGAATTTTTTGAGGATGTTTCCAGTAGAGTGGACAAGGGAGAACCAGTTGATGTGGTATATTTGGACTTTCAGAAGGCTTTCGACAAGGTCCCACACAAGAGATTAATGTGCAAAGTTAAAGCACATGGGATTGGGGGTAGTGTGCTGACATGGATTGAGGACTGGTTGTCAGACAGGAAGCAAAGAGTAGGAGTAAATGGGGACTTTTCAGAATGGCAGGCAGTGACTAGTTGGGTACCACAAGGTTCTGTGCTGGGGCCCCAGCTGTTTACACTGTACATTAATGATTTAGACGAGGGGATTAAATGTAGTATCTCCAAATTTGCGGATGACACTAAGTTGGGTGGCAGTGTGAGCTGCGAGGAGGATGCTATGAGGCTGCAGAGCGACTTGGATAGGTTAGGTGAGTGGGCAAATGCATGGCAGATGAAGTATAATGTGGATAAATGTGAGCTTATCCACTTTGGTGGTAAAAACAGAGAGACAGACTATTATCTGAATGGTGACAGATTAGGAAAAGGGGAGGTGCAACGAGACCTGGGTGTCATGGTACATCAGTCATTGAAGGTTGGCATGCAGGTACAGCAGGCGGTTAAGAAAGCAAATGGCATATTGGCCTTCAGAGCGAGGGGATTTGAGTACAGGGGCAGGGAGGTGTTGCTACAGTTGTACAGGGCCTTGGTGAGGCCACACCTGGAGTATTGTGTACAGTTTTGGTCCCTTAGCTTGAGGAAGGACATTCTTGCTATTGAGAGAGTGCAGCGAAGGTTCACCAGACTGATTCCCGGGATGGCGGGACTGACCTATCAAGAAAGACTGGATCAACTGGGCTTGTATTCACTGGAGTTCAGAAGAATGAGAGGGGACCTAATAGAAACGTTTAAAATTCTGACGGGGTTAGACAGGTTAGATGCAGGAAAGAATGTTCCCAATGTTGGGGAAGTCCAGAACCAGGGGACACAGTCTAAGGATAAGGGGTAAGCCATTTAGGACCGAGATAAGGAGGAATTTCTTCACCCAGAGAGTGGTGAACCTGTGGAATTCTCTACCACAGAAAGTAGTTGAGGCCAATTCACTAAATATATTCAAAAAGGAGTTAGATGAAGTCCTTACTACTCGGGGAATCAAGGGGTATGGTGAGAAAGCAGGAATGGGTTACTGAAGTTGCATGTTCAGCCAAGAACTCATTGAATGGCGGTGCAGGCTAGAAGGGCCGAATGGCCTGCTCCTGCACCTATTTTCTATGTTTCTATTTGTGTATAGGAGCAGGGAGTTCTTACTGTAGTTGTACAGGACCTTGGTGAGGCCACATCTTGAACACTGTGTACAGTTTTGGTCTCCTAATCTGAGGAAGGACATTCTTGCTATTGAGGGAGAGCAGCGAAGTTTCACCAGAGTGATTCCCGGGATGCTGGATTGACATATGAAGAAATAATGGATCGACAAGGCTTATATTCACTGGAAATTAGTAGAATGAGGGGGGATCTCATAGAAACAGATACATTTCTGACGGGACTGGACAGGTTAGATGCAGGAAGAATGTTCCCGATGTTGGTGAAGTCCAGAACCAGGGGACACAGTCTAAGGATAAGGGGTAAGTCATTTAGGACAGAGATGAGGAGAAACTTCTTCACTCAGAGAATTGTGAACCTGTGGAATTATTTACGACAGAAAGTTGTTGAGGCCTGTTCATTAGATTTATTCAAAAGGGAGTTAGATGTGGCCCTTATGGCTAAAGGGATCCAGGGATATGGAGAGAAAGCAGGAATGGGGTACTGAATTTGCATGATCAGCCATGATCAGATTGAATGGTGCAGGCTCGAAGGGCCGAATGGCCTACTCCTGCACCTATGTTCTATGTTTCTATGAAGGTGTCTATTATGAGGGGGCATAGTTTTAAGGTGCTTGGTGGTTGGCTTAGAGGGAATTTTACGGGGGGCTTCATTACACAGATCGTTGTGGGGATGTTGAACTGACTACAGAAACCCTCACCACTTTTAAGAGAAGGTTGGATGGGCACTTAAAGTGCAGTAGCCTGCAGGGTTACGGACCAGGTTCTGGTGATTGGGATTAGACTGGGTGACCTTTTGATGGACGGTGCAGATATAATGGTAAGTACTTCAGGGAAAAGAATACGGCCAGGGTGATCACCTGGACTTGTATCGATCGCCTGGATGGGTCGGAGAGAAATTTTCCCAGATTTTTTCTCCCTAAATTGACCTGGGTTTTTATCTGGTTCTTGCCTCTCCCAGGAGATCACATGGCTCCGGTTGGGGTGGAGTGTAGAATGTTTCAGTATAAGGCATGTCGCAGTGGTGTGAGGCAGACTGGTTGGGCTGGGTGCTCTTTGCCTTTCCGCCATTGTTCATAGGTTTATATGTAACCTTCAGGGCTGCTGACCGAGGGCCGTGCGGCTCTTTGTCGGCCGGCGCGGACACGATGGGCCGAAATGCTGTAAATTTCTATGTTTTTATGTTTGACCAACAGAGGAACTATCTACTGGTGGGCATACTGGTCACCATCCACACTGAGAGTGAGAGATAGTCATCCAGAAGGCTCACCTGGTGAAGATATGTCTCCAGTTGAACATTCTTGATGTCTATCACTCGGCCAGTAATGTTTCCACAGTTCTCCTTTGTCGCAGCATCTGAACCAGAGATGGTGGTCTTGGGGCACAGTGTCCTCCAGGAATTTGGGCCACAGCCATCAGGCTCTTCAGGTAATGCTGTGACATTCAGGAGGAATGGGCTTCAAGGCCAGTGGTCATGGTTGTGTTCACTTGTCATTTCAGCAGGCTCGGGGTGTGAACGGTATAATAGGATATTGTACACTTTCAGACCCGGTGTGGGGTAAGTCAGCATGTCTATGGGTGATAATGACGAGGAAAGTCATGGGCTGCAGGAGGATATCAATCTACTGGTCAGGTGGGCAGAGCAGTGGCAAATGGAATATAATTCAGAGAAGTGTGAGGTGATGCACTTTGGGAGGGCTAATAAGGAAAGGGTAAACACATTAAGCGGTAGGCCACATAATAGTGTAGATGAACAAAGGGACCTTGGAGTGCTTGTCCACAGATCCCTGAAAGTAGCAGGCCAGGTGGATAAGGTGGTTCAGAAGGCATACGGAATGTTTGTCTTTATTGAACGAGGCATAGACAATAAGAGCAGGGATGTTTTGCTTAAATTGTATAATACTCTGGTTAGGCCACAGCTGGAGTACTGCATGCAGTTCTGGTCGCCCTATTATAGGAAGGACGTGATTGCACTAGAGAGGATGCAGAGGAGAATCACTAGGATGCTGCCTGGAATGGAGAATCTTAGTTATGAGGACAGATTGGATAGGCTGTGTTTGTTCTGATTGGAACAGAGGAGGTTGAGAGGAGACCTCATCGAGGTGTACAATATATTGAGGGGCCTGGACATAGTGGATAGTAAGGGTCTATTTCCATTGGTGGAAATAGCAGGCGGTGAAGAAGGCAAATGGCATGCTGGCCTTCATAGCGAGAGGATTTGAGTATAGGAGCAGGGAGGTCTTACTGCAGTTGTACAGGACCTTGGTGAGGCCACATCTTGAACACTGTGTACAGTTTTGATCTCCTAATCTGAGGAAGGACATTCTTGCTATTGAGGGAGTGCAGCGAAGTTTCACCAGACTGATTCCCGGGATGGTAGGACTGACATATGAAGAAAGACTGGATCGACAAGGCTTATATTCACTGGAGTTTAGAAGAATGAGAGGGGATCTCATAGAAACAGATACATTTCTGACAGGACTGGACTGGTTAGATGCAGGAAGAATGTTCCCAATGTTGGGGAAGTCCAGAAACAGGGGTCACAGTCTAAGGATAAGGGGGAAGCCATTTAGGACCGAGATGAGGAGAAACTTCTTCACTCAGAGAATTGTGAACATGTGGAATTCCCTGCCGCAAAGAGTTGTTGAGGCCAGTTCATTAGATATATTCAAAAGGGAGTTAGATGTGGCCCTTATGGCTAAAGGGATCCAGGGATATGGAGAGAAAGCAGGAATGGGGTACTGAATTTGCATGATCAGCCATGATCAGATTGAATGGTGGTGCAGGCTCGAAGGGCCGAATGGCCTACTCCTGCACCTATGTTCTATGTTTCTATGAAGGTGTCTATTATGAGGGGGCATAGTTTTAAGGTGCTTGGTGGTTGGCTTAGAGGGAATTTTACGGGGGGCTTCATTACACAGATCGTTGTGGGGATGTTGAACTGACTACAGAAACCCTCAGCACTTTTAAGAGAAGGTTGGATGGGCACTTAAAGTGCAGTAACCTGCAGGGTTACGGACCAGGTTCTGGTGATTGGGATTAGACTGGGTGACCTTTTGTTGGACGGTGCAGATATAAATGTAAGTACTTCAGGGAAAAGAGTACGGCCAGGGTGATCACCTGGACTTGTATCGATCGCCTGGATGGATCGGAGAAGAATTTTCCCAGATTTTCTCTCCCTAAATTGGCCTGGGTTTTTATCTGGTTTATCCCTCTCCCAGGAGATCACATGGCTCCGGTTGGGGTGGAGTGTAGAATGTTTCAGTATAA
Source organism: Pristiophorus japonicus (assembly GCF_044704955.1). Lineage (NCBI taxonomy): Eukaryota > Metazoa > Chordata > Chondrichthyes > Pristiophoridae > Pristiophorus > Pristiophorus japonicus. Next base: position 736,091 of record NC_091995.1, on the reverse strand, counting down.
GGGGTGTCACAGTTGTGTGAGGCGGACTGGTTGGGCTGGGTGCTCTTTGCCTTTCCGCCATTGTTCGATGGTTTATTGGTAACCTTCAGGGCTGCTGACCGAGGGCCGTGCGGCTCTTTGTCGGCCGGCGCGGACACGATGGGCCGAAATGGCCTCCTCGCTGTAAATTTCTATGTTTCTATGTTTGACCATCAGAGGAACTATCTACTGGTGGGCATACTGGTCACCATCCACACTGAGAGTGAGAGATAGTCATCCAGAAGGCTCACCTGGTGAAGATATGTCTCCAGTTGAGCATTCTTGATGTCTATCACTCGGCCAGTAATGTTTCCACAGTTCTCCTTTGTCGCAACATCTGAACGCGAGATGGTGGTCTTGGGGCACAGTGTCCTCCAGGCATTTGGGCCACAGACATCAGGCTCTTCAGGTAATGCTGTGACATTCAGGAGGAATGGGCTTCAAGGCCAGTGGACATGGTTGAGTTCACTTGTCATTACAGCGGGCTCGGGGTGTGAACGGTATAATAGGACATTGTACACTTTCAGACTCAGTGTAGGGTAAGTCAGCATGTCTATGGGTGATAATGAAGAGGAAAGTCATGGGCTGCAGGAGGATATCAATTTACTGGGCAGGTGGGGAGAGCCCTGGCAAATGGAGTATAAATCAGAGAAGTGTGAGGTGATGCACTTTGGGAGGGCTAATAAGGAAAGGGTATACACATTAAGCGGTCGGCCACTTCATAGTGTAGATGAACAAAGGGACCTTGGAGTGCTTGTCCACAGATCCCTGAAAATAGCAGGCCAGGCGGATAAGGTGGTTAAGAACGCATACGGAATGCTTGCCTTTATTGGCCGAGAAATAGAATATAAGAGCATTGTGATTATGTTTCAATTGTAAAATACTCTGTTTAGGCCACAGCTGGAGTACTGCGTGCAGTTCTGGTCGTCCTATTTTCGGAAGGACGTGATTGCACTAGAGAGGGTGCAGAGGAGATTTACTAGGATGCTGCCTGCAATGTAGAATCTTAGTTATGAGGACAGATTGGATAGGCTGTGTTTGTTCTCATTGGAACAGAGGAGGTTGAGAGGAGACCTCATCGAGGTGTACAAAATATTGAGGGGCCTGGACATAGTGGAGAGTAATGGTCTATTTCCATTGGTGGAAATAGCAGGCGGTGAAGAAGGCAAATTGCATGTTGGTGAGACGATTTGAGGAGCAGGGAGGTCTTACTGCAGTTGTACAGGGCCATGGTGAGACCACACCTGGAATATTGTGTACAGTTTTGATCTCCTAATCTGAGGAAGGACAATTCTTGGTATTGAGGGAGTGCAGCAAAGGTTCACCAGACTGATTCCCGGGATGGCAGGACTGACGTATGAAGAAAGACTGGATCAACTGGGCCTGTATTCACTGGAATTTAGAAGAATGAGAGGGGCTCACATAGAAACGTATAAAATTCTGTCCGGATTGGACAGGCTAGATGCAGGAAGAATGTTCCCGATGTTGGAGTCACAGTCTAAGGATAAGGGGTAAGTCATTTAGGACCGAGATGAGGAGAAACTTCTTCACTCAGAGAATTGTGAACCTGTGGAATTCTCTACCACAGAAAGTTGTTGAGGCCAGTTCATTAGATATATTCAAAAGGGAGTTAGATGTGGCCCTTACGGCTAAAGGGATCAAGTGGTATGGAGAGAAAGCAGGAAAGGGGTACTGAGGGAATGATCAGCCATGATCATATTGAATGGCGGTGCAGGCTCGAAGGGCCGAATGGCCTACTCCTGCACCTATGGCCTATGTTTCTATGGAGGGGTCTATTACGAGGGGGCATAGTTTTAAGTTGGTTCATCGAAGGTTTAGAGGGGATTTGAGGGGGGGGCTTCTTTACACAGAGGGTTGTGGGGATCTGGAACTCGCTGCCTGGAAGAGTGGTGGATGCAGAAACCCTCACCACTTTTAAGAGATGGTTGGATGGGCACTTAAAGTGCAGTAACCTGCAGGGTTACGGACCTAGAGCTGGTGATTGGGATTAGACTGGATGACCTTTTGTTGGACGGCGCAGATATAATGGTAAGTACTGCAGGGAATAGAATACGGCCAGGGTGATCACCTGGACTAGTGTCGATCGCCTGGATGGGTCGAAGTGGAATTTTCCCAGAATTTTTGTCCTAAAATTGTCCTGGGTTTTTGCTTCTCCCAGGAAATCACATGGCTCTGGTTGGGGTGGAGTGTAGAATGTTTCAGTATAAGGCATGTCACAGTTGTGTGGGGTGGACTGGTTGGGCTGGGTGCTCTTTGCCTTTCCGCCATTGTTCATAGGTTTATATGTAACCTTCAGGGCTGCTGACCGAGGGCCGTGCGGCTCTTTGTCGGCCGGCGCGGACACGATGGGCCAAAATGGCCTCCTTCTGCGCTGTACATTTCTATGTTTCTATGTTTCTATGTTTGACCATCAGAGGAACTATCTACTGGTGGGCATACTGGTCACCATCCACACTGAGACTGAGAGATAGTCATCCAGAAGGCTCAACTGATGAAGATATGTCTCCAGTTGAATATTCTTGATGTCTATCACTCGGCCAGTAATGTTTCCACAGTTCTCCTTTGTCGCAGGATCTGAACAAGAGATGGTGGTCTTGGGGCACAGTGTCCTCCAGGTATTTGGGCCACAGCCATCAGGCTCTTCAGGTAATGCTGTGACATTCAGGAGGAATGGGCTTCAAGACCAGTGGACATGGATGAGTTCACTTGTCATTTCAGCAGGCTCGGGGTGTGAACGGTATAATAGGACATTGTACACTTTCAGACTCGGTGTGGGGTAAGTCAGCATGTCTATGGGTGATAATGAAGAGGAAAGTCATGGGCTGCAGGAGGATATCAATCTACTGGTCAGGTGGGCAGAGCAGTGGCAAATGGAATATAATTCAGAGAAGTGTGAGGTGATGCACTTTGGGAGGGCTAATAAGGAAAGTGTATACACATTAATCGGTAGGCCACTTAATAGTGTAGATGAACAAAGGGACCTTGGAGTGTTTGTCCACAGATCCCTGAAAGTAGCAGGGCTGGTGGATAAGGTGGTTAAGAAGGCATACGGAATGCTTGCCTTTATTGGCCAAGTCATAGACGATAAGAGCAGGGAGGTTATGCTTAAATTGTATAATACGCTGGAGTGCTGCATGCAGTTCTGGTCGCCCTATTATAGGAAGGACGTGATTGCACTCGAGAGGGTGGAGAGGAGATTTACTAGGATGCTGCCTGGAATGTAGAATGTTAGTTATGAGGACAGATTGGATAGACTGGGTTTGTTCTCATTGGAACAGAGGAGGTTGAGAGAAGACCTCATCAAGGTGTGCAAAATATTGAGAGGCCTGGACATAGTGGATAGTAAGGGTCTATTTGCATTGGTGGAGGGGTCTATTATAAGGGGACATAGTTTTAAGGTGATTGGTCGAAGGTTTAGAGGGGATTTGAGGGGGGCTTTACACAGAGGGTTGTGGGGATCTGGAACTCGCTGCCTGGAAGAGTGGTGGATGCAGAAACCCTCACCATATTTAAGAGATGGTTGGATGGGCACTTAAAGTGCAGTAACCTGCAGGGTTACGGACCTAGAGCTGGTAATTGGGATTAGACTGGATGACCTTTTGTTGGACGGTGCAGATATAATGGTAAGTACTGCAGGGAATAGAATACGGCCAGGGTGTGATCTCCTGGACTAGTGTCGATCGCCTAGATGGGTCGGAGAGGAATTTTCCCATATTTATTCTCCCTAATTTGGCCTGGGTTTTTATCTGGTTTTTGCCTCTCCCAGGAGATCACATGGCTCCGGTTGGGGTGGAGTGTAGAATGTTTCAGTATAAGGGATGTCGCAGTTGTGTGAGGCGGACTGGTTGGGCTGGATGCTCTTTGCCTTTCCGTCATTGTTCATAGGTTTATATGTAACCTTCAGGGCTGCTGACCGAGGGCCGACACGATGAGCCAAAATGGCCTCCTCCTGCGCTGTAAATTTTTATGTTTCTATGTTTCTATGTCTACAGATAGACAGTATGGCAGTAGTCGGGTATTTCTACAGTCTGGGAACCCCCTCCTGGGTCCCTCTGTCAAGTTGTCATGTTCCTTCCCATGGGTGCTTGAACAACGGGGTGACACTCTTACTGCCACGTTAGGCCGGGGTGGACAATACTACAGTCGACACGCTCAGCTGCTCTGTGGTTCACCCTGACCCATGGATAATCCACACTGAGGTAGTGCGGAATATCTCCAGCACTTTGGGGATTAGCAGATCGATGGACTTTCTGGTATCAGCGGCCAATCACCTCTCTGCTCGAGGACCTCAGGCAGTCAGGGCGGAGGCTGGGCAGCCTTTCCTTCTTTCCTTTCTAGGTTCTGTTGCTCAGGGTTGCCTGATCTCCAGGATGCTGCAGAACATCACAGCAGAAGGTGCATCTGGTTAACCCTTGACTGACCTCACAAACCCTGCTTTTCATACACCCTGGTGTTAAATATTGCCAGTCTGACTTCACAGGGGAGTCCTTTAAAGATTAAAGACAAGCCGACTTTTTATCTCGGGCATCTTTATTTTTCATTCCAACACACTCCACACACTGTTGGACAGTGACCCACTGGTACTCAGGGTGAGAAGGTGTGCCCTGTACGGGAACACACTCTCCGTTCCAACACACCCCACACACTGTTGGACATTGACCCACTGGTACTCAGGGTGAGAAGGTGTGCCCTGTACGGGAACACACTCTCCGTTCCAACACACCCCACACACTGTTGGACATTGACCCACTGGTACTCAGGGTGAGAAGGGTGGGCCCTGCACGGGAACACACTCTCCGTTCCAACACACTCCACACACTGTTGGACACTGACCCACTGGTACTCAGGGTGAGAAGGTGGGCCCTGCACGGGAACACACTCTCCGTTCCAACACACTCCACACACTGTTGGACATTGACCCACTGGTACTCAGGGTGAGAAGGTGGGTCCTGCACGGGAACACACTCTCTGGCTCCCAGGACAAATTGATCAAAGTGAGTGTTATTCACGGGAGCCAGCACCAGATCCAAACAGTAAAAACTGAACCATCAGGACCTGGATTTGGATCTTGCCAACTTCTGATTGGTTATTGAGATGGAATGCCCATCAGATTCGGGTATCCCAGCAGAGTGGCATTCATGGGTAATGATAACTTTATCATGTCAGTCCTGGTCGCTTAAGCCTCCGTTCCCATCCTCCTCGGCTACTTGGTTAGTGGCCAGCAGTGTGTGGAGAATGCCCAACTGAAGATCAGCTCCCTTGGAAGCTGTTCCCTCGTCAGCCCCTCTTTGTTCTTCAAGTCACGGCATTTTCAAGCCACCTTGTTGTCTCTCGTGTCTTGTGGGGAGGGAAGTGATTGGATTCTCCTCGTTCTGGCTGGTCTTTGGCTGAGTTCTGGAGTGTGCTAAAAGTTAACACAGCACGGGAGCCGGGGAGGGACAAATTGTGCCGATGCATCCCGAGAATTAGATCCACATCTCCGACCGCAGCCCTCCCCCAAATCTCATACCCCAACCCTCCCCCCTTCAGGCCGTTAATGTTTAGGAGCTGATGTTCCAACCGAGCATTGCTGGCTCTGTAACTCAATTCCAATCCACTGAGTATGGCACGGCCTAAAGGAATGGCAAATGAAAGGGTGTGACAGTTAACACTTTCACAAGCAAGATTGAGGACGGTCTCCATGCGAGTCGGAACGACACAGAAGGGGGAACTCAGGACAACTCACCGAGTGGTTTCAAGTCATCACCGAATGTTGTCTGTGGGTACAGAGCATCGTGGCTGTGGGGGACAGGCTGGATGGGGCAGCAGGTCTTTTCCTGTCCGTCATTTATGTTTCAAGTCACGTTATTTCAACAACTTAAATGTGAAAAGTTTAACATCTGGAAATAAATGTACAATGGAAATGAACAAACTTGCTGTGTGTTTCCTGATTTGTGGGGTTAAATAGATGGTTAGAGATAAATTAAGTACTTTTGTAGTGCAGTCACTGTTGTAATGTAGGAAACACAGCAGCCAATTTATGCACAGCAAGCTCCCACAAACAGCAATGTGAAAATGAGCAGATAATGAGGGTGCAGAATTCCTAAAATGCATTCAAGAGAACTTTTTTTAGTCAGTATGCAGCAAGCCCAACATGGGAGGGGTGGTTCTGGATTTAGTTTTAGGGAATGATGAGGGGCAGGTGGAAGGGGTATCAGTGGGAGAGCATTTAGGTGCTAGTGATCATAATTCAGTTAGATTTAGGGTCGTTTTGGAAAAGGACAAAGATAGACCCGGAAAAAAAGTTCTCAAATGGGGAAAAGCCAATTTTGCTGAGCTGAGATGTGATTTAGCCAAAGTGGACTGGAAACAGCTACTTGAAGGTAAATCGGTGTCAGAGCAGTGGAAGGCATTCAAGGAGGAGATCGTGAGAGATCAGAGCAAAGATGTTCCCTTCAAGAAACTGATGGGAATAACAAATCTAGAGCCTGCTGGATGTCAAGGGAAATACAGGGTAAGATAAAGAAACAAAGGGAGGTTTATGACAGATACCGAGGGCTCAGTGCTGCAGAAACCCGAGATGGGTACAGAGAGTGCGGAGGGGAAAGTAAAAAGGAAATTAGGAAACAAAGAGAGAGCATGAAAAAACTTTGGCAAGTAAAATTAAGGAAACCCCAAAGATGTTTTATAAATACATTAAGAGCAAGAGGATAACTAGAGAAAGTGTAGGGTCTATTGGAGACCACGGACTAGACTTTCCATAAGTTTTGCCTCTCTACCGCCCACTTAACACCCATTTTAACACTAAGATGAGGTATAACGCCCAGATATCGCCCAGTATATGGAAAACCATTATGTGTCCAATCAAACAGGGCCAGACTGAGGAGGGGGAGGAGAACTTACACCCCACGCACTTACAGAGTCTGATCTGAGAAAATACGCCACAATGTAATGTTCAATAAAATAAATGTAATGATAATATGTGTATTAATTCATACTGATAACTGTACAAAACATCCCAGCCCACAACAAAATTATAACATTTATATCATTTATTACAGTTTTAACTTTTCCAATCAGGCTACAAACACAGAGAACACAAATACAAAAAAACAAGATAACCCCCTCGCCCTCCGCCCTTCCCTAAAACCTCCCAACATTTATTCACTCGCAACAAAACCAGCATCAATATTGTCACAACGACAAGCCCTGCGGCCATGCACCTCACTTTCCATCTCTCCCCGCACCTTCTCCCCACCTTTACCCCTTCCCCTCCCGACTCCATGCCACCTTGCCGCACTGCTTCTCATGCACTGTTTCATTGGGGGGACGGCAGATCGGCTGGTTGGACAGACACGGGAGAGGACGGTTCCGAGGAGGGAGCGTGCTCCGAGCCAGACGCAAGAGCTTCCTCCAGGCTCTCGTGTCGTTGGCAATGGGGGTGCGGCACCTTGGGGTTCAGTGCCGCATTCAGGGAACACTGGGAGCCCTCTGGCACCAGCGATCCTGGCTATCACCTCCAGGGTCACCGCCACCAGCGGCATGTACTCGGTCTTGGTCGCGGATATTGTGGCCAGCTGTTGGGATATGCCCCCCATTGTCTGGAGGGTCTGCTGACCTATCTCAACACTCCTCCTGGATAAGTGTACCATGTCCCCGCTGAGATCTTCCGCTCGTGGAGCAGTCCTGCTGCGTCAAACCAACCTCCGCGGGGTCGGCGCTGGCATGGAGACACCTGGGGCCCTGCGGCAAAGTGCTTGGGGTCAGCTACCTCCACGGTGGAGGAGGACACGGCTGCAGGAGCATTAAATGTAATAGGTTTACTTGGCATGGAGCTTGTTGCTGCAGGCTCCTCCAACTCCTCACTGTCCTCAGTGGAGACGGCACCCTGCATCTCCACGGCAGATATTCAGGGCTCCTCACCACCAGAAGCACGATCCACCACAGACACCACCGCCAGATCTACACCTTGCCTCGGTGCTGTTTCCAGAGACTGCGCTCTTGGCTGAGCAACAAAACATAAATGAGGTAATTGGTGGATAAGGGGGTGCTCGGGTGACAGGGTGATTCAAACGCTACACACAGCATATGCACGAGAACAGCACTACCGCGATCAAAATAATCACAGACATCACATGTAATGAACATAACCAAATTCTGCATTACAATGATTTTCATGAGCCCATCATTAATTATATAACACTTTCATCAATCATCTATCATAAATTGTCCGGATATGAGTGGGTGTGGCATCTATTGACTTTACATCACACAATGATGTATACTTTACTCACGTGGCATCACATCAGGTTCTGCTGCTGCACACATAGCCGACCGGGGGTGACTCCCCACGAGTGCCAGCACCCGCACCTCACGGTCGATCAGCTCACACATCACTGGTGGATCACCACCCGTGTGCCGCTACTCGACCCTATTCTTCGAAAGCTTCTTCTGCAAAAGGTAAGGACAGCACGACATGTCATGAGATCATTGCATAGGATCATTGCTAGGTACTGTCACAGATACAGATACAAAACATAACCAACAGATGTTATAATAATTATTATTATTATCATTATTAACCTAAAGACGTACACCGTAAACGTAGGATTTGAGTACAATATTCCCGGTCTAACTGCAATACATCAAATCTGAATTTATTTACTCATTACACTTACAATTCCAATTATATAAATATTTCAGTAAATATAAATAAATGTAATACTTACTCTACCGGAGCCGACAAGGTCGTTCCAGCGCTTGCGACACTGGTTGCCCTCATGCACCTCGTGTGTCACCGACGAGACCACCTCAGCGAAATCTTCTGGTACACCTTCGGGGTGGGCTTTCCACGTCCACCCCGGGTCAATTGACCCCAACATGACTCCACTTCCTACAGTAGGGCAGCATCTGCCTCGTCGGAGAACTTCCTCGCTCGTTTTCATCCTCCCAACTCCAATTCCTCTCCAACCTCACTGCCCTCACCAGCTGCCTCCCCGTCCACATCGTGCTCTCTCACCTCCTCCATTAATTTTTTTCCCCAATATTTCTGTCTCAACAAACTAAATACTGCTATTTCTTACGATTAATGCTCACAAAAACCGTTCCACACTCCCACAACAGCCAAACAAACCACAAAGACCCAGACAACAAACCCACACACACTTTCTCTTCCTCTCTGCTCTCGCTCTCTCTCCCCTCTTCTGCAGTGTATTGATGACCTCTGCCCTCCTGAAGGATGGGAATAGACTGTTGTTAAGGCGTTACTATGGACGCTGGCATTTTACAGCAGAAGAAAAAAAAAACACCGCTAACACCCATTTCACATCGCTCCGGCTAACGCCCAATTCAAAAAGTGGAAACTAGGGGGTTTGAAAATGGGCGAGAATCTGGCGATCTTAAAACCCATAATAAACGCCAACACTGGAAATAAGGCCCAATTTGGGACGATCTGCACAATAATGGAAAGTCTAGCTCCATAAAGGTAATCTGTGTGTGGAGGTAGAAGACGTGAATACTTTGCATCTGTTTTCAAAAAAGAGAGGGGCGATGCAGACATTGCAATCAGGGAGCAGGAGTGTGAAATATTCGATGAAATAAAAATTATTTCCTTACAAGAGGAAGTATTAAGGGGTTTAGCATTTTTGAAAGCTGTTAAGAGAAGCAAGTGAGGAACTAGCAGAGGCTCTATCAGAGAAAGGGATAGACCGAGTAATTACAGGCCAGTCAGCCTAACCTCAGTGCTGGCAAAATTATAAGGAAAAAATTCCGAGGGACAGGATAAATTGTCATTTAGAAAGCCAGGGATTAATCAGGGACAGTCAGCACGGATTTGTTCAGGTGTCTGACTAACCTGATTGAATTTTTTGAGGAGGTAACCAGGAGGGTCGATGAGGGCAGTGCGTATGATGATGTGTATATGGGGACTTTAGCAAAGCTTTTGATAAGGTCCCACATGGCAGACTGGTCACTGAAGTAAAAGCCCATGGGATCCAGGGCAAAGTGGCAAGTTGGATCCAATATTGTCTCAGAGGCAGGAAGCAAAGGGTAATTGTTGATGAGTAGTTTTGTGACTGGAAGGCTGTATCCAGTGGGGTTCCGCAGGGCTCAGTGCTGGGTCCCTTGCTTTCTGTGGAATATATCAATGACTTGGACTTGAATGTAGGGGTTATGATTAAGAAGTTTGCAGATGATAAAAAAATTGGCTGTGTGGTTGATAATGAAGAAGAAAGCTGCGGACTGCAGGAAGATATCGATGAACTGGTCAGTTGGGCAGAACAGTGGCAAATGGAGTTTAATCCGGAGAAGTGTGAGGTAATGCATTTGGGGAGGGCTAACAAGGAAAGTGAATACACATTAAATGGTAGGCCACTGAGAAGTGTAGAGGAACAAAGGGACCTGGGAGAGCAGGTCCACAGATCCCTGAAGGTAGCAGGCCAGGTGGATAAGGTGGTTAAGAAGGCATACGGAATACAAGAGCAGGGAGGTTATGCTTGAACTGTATAAAACACTGGTTTGGCCACAGCTGGAGTACTGCGTGCAGTTCTGGTCACCACATTACAGGAAAGATGTGATTGCACTGGAGAGGGTACAGAGGAGATTTACTCGAATGTTGCCTGGACTGGAGAATTTTAGCTACGAGGAAAGATTGGATAGGCTGGGTCTGTTTTCTTTGGAACAGAGGAGGCTGAGGGGAGACCTGATTGAGATGTATAAAAGTATGAGGGGCCTGGATAGAGTGGATAGGAAGGACCTGTTTCCCTTAGCAGAGGGGTCAACAACCAGGGGGCATAGATTTAAAGTAATTGGTTAGGAGGGTTCGAGGGGATTTGAGAGGAAATATCTTCACCCAGAGGGTGGTGGGGGTCTGGAACTCACTGCCTGAAAGGGTGGTAGAGGCAGAAACCCTCACCACATTTAAACAGTACCTGGATGTGCACTACGGACCCAGAGCGGGAAAGTGGGATTGGGCTGGATAGCTCTTTGTCGGCCGGCGTGGACATAATGGGCTGAATAGCCTCCTTCCGTGCTGTAAATTCTGATGATTCGATGGTTCGATGATTGTGCACAGATCATAGCAAGTGTAGGGGGTGGTGTGTGGGTCAGCTCTGACTTTCTGAGCGGTTCGACTCGCTCCCACTCCCTCGATTCTAGACCTTGGATTTATTTGGGGATGTCACAAAAGTGCAGCAGGCAACTGGTTTTTGTGCAAGAAACTTGGTTTTATTCAAGAAATAAATACAATATTATAATGCACTGTCAAAATCTTACACTCTCTAAAATGGGGAACATGTGAATATACACCAGGAAAATACAGCAGGAAGTATCTCCCACCTCCCAATTCCTCTCTCTAGCTAAGCTGAACTCTAGGGTACAAGGGATAATGCTCACCAATCCTTCCTTTGGACAGTTGATGGTGGTTCGTGATTTTGGGGTTCGCTGGATTCCGGAGGTTCTGCCTGCCGTACCCCGAACGTGGTAGAAGACCTCTTACTGCGGTTCTCCTTCAGTTGGGGTGTGTCCGCTGATGCGGTCGGGTACGTGTTGGATGTATGGGGTAAGTACCCACTTTGCTTCTTGCAGCGATCGGGTTTTGAGTTACTTTAGGGAAGGTTTTACACGTTGGCAGGTCTGGAACAGATCGTAGAGTGGAAAACTTTCGAATCTCCGGGTTTCTCCCGAGTTGGGTTTTGCCGAAATTTGTCGGTCGTGGTGGCTCAGTATTACCAAGCTGGTTGAGGGTGATGCTTTGTTAGTAGTTTGGTAAGGCTCTTGTTGCCGCGATGTGTCCGATGATGTTCTGGGCCACTGAAGCTGTTTGAAGATGTCACTGAACTCGGGTGCACTGTAGAACTCCTGGCTGCACCGTCTCGACTCTGAACTGCCCCCATCTCGACTTGACTTGACTGTGAGACAGGCCCTCAATTATACCTCGAGAGGCTTCTAATCTGTGCGCCAAATCGACCCGCATTCTTTGTTTAATTTTTGGCGGGCTTGTCAACGGTAACCTGATTAAAATGTGTCAATGTTGTGAAAAATGGTTTGGGGATTGCTGTACTCACGATTCATGAGCTGCTGAGCTCCCAGCTATTGTTAAAGTTACACTCTGGCTTGGAGTTGCCTGTCTGGGTCCGAGATTTCTCTGCAGGTTGGAAAGGTGATTAGAATTATACATGTGTCGACTGGGTCCTGTGATTACTGTGGGGACTGCTCTTCCGTGGTTCAATTGTTGGAAATGTTAATGTCTTCTAGGGGGCTGACAGAGGTTAAACAGTTCCCCCAGACAATCTGATTAACTCCAATATCCAAACTGGCTTTACAGAGGTCGATCCCATCCCCTGGATTGTTGCCTTTTCCCCTTTACAGGACCAACATGCACCTTGAAAGTTCCAAACCTTGGTTTTCGACCTTCAATCTCCCGCTCTTAAGCCCAGCATGTATTTTACCGTCCCAAAGCTTGTTTAAAATAATCCAAAGTTATTCTCCTTAGGGTTTCTTCAAGCATTGGATTTTGAGAAATCTTACACTCCTCATCTCAGTTTTAAATGGGCGGCCCCTTATTCTAAGACCATGCCCCCTAGTTCTAGTCTCCCCCATCAGTGAGAACATCCTCTCTGCATCCACCTTGTCAAGCCCCCTCATAATCTGATACCTTTCGATAAGATCATCTCTCATTCTTCTGAACTCCAATGAGTAGAGGCCCAACCTCCTCAACCTTTCCTCATAAGTTAACCCCCTCATCTCCGACAATATCAAGTTTAACACACTGTTACCTTTCAGAGGGATTGAAATTAAAGTAAAAAGGAACATCAGATTTGTGGCAACCGACCACGGAGCAGAACCCATCACCTGCAGCAGCCCAGCAGGACTCACCACACCCAACAGCCCAGCAAGGCCAGCTGTACAGCAGCCCAGCGAGGGCCCAACAAATGACTCACCAAAACCAGCATTTGCACCGAGACGCTCAACCAGGGAAAGGGAGGCCCCAGATCGACTCACATTGTAAATAGTTACACTATTGACTTTGGGGGGAGTGTTGTTATATATGTAAACCTGTAAATACCTTGTTTAACCACCAGAGGGATCGTCCCCTGGAGTCACAAGGGATCCCACAATCCCTTGGGAGCACCAGTACTTAAGGAGGCCTCACAGGCTGGAGAGGACTCTGGAGACCTGCAATAAAAGACTAAGGTCAAACTTTACTTTGAGCTCACAGTATGCAGTCAGACTCTTTATTCATACATAACACTAACCTTTTGTATGTCATGCACAAGTACCCCCAGGTTCCGCTGTACTGCAGCACTTTGCAATCTTTCTCCATTTAAATAATAACTTGCTCTTTGATTTTTTTCTGCCAAAGTACATGACCTCACACTTTCCAACATTATACTCCCATCTGCCAAATTTTTGCCCATTCACTTAGCCCATGTATGTCCTTTCGCAGATTTTTTGTGTCCTCCTCACACATTGCTTTTCCTCCCATCTTTGTATCATCAACAAACTTGGCTACATTACACTAGAATGCTGCCTGGAATGGAGAATCTTAGTTATGAGGACAGATTGGATTGGCTGGGTTTGTTCTCATTGGAACAGAGGAGGTTGAGAGGAGACCTCATCAAGGTGTATAAAATATTGAGGGGCCTAGACATAGTGCAGAGTAAGGGTCTATTTCCATTGGTGGAGGGGTTTATTATGAGGGAGCATAGTTTTAAGGTGGTTAGTGGAAGGTTTAGAGGGGATTTGAGGGGGGACTTCTTTACGCAGAGGGTTGTGGGGATCTGGAACTCGCTGCCTGGAAGAGTGGTGGATGCAGAAACCCTCACCACTTTTAAGAGATGGTTGGATGGTCACTTAAAGTGCAGTAACCTGCAGGGTTACAGACCGAGAGCTGGTAATTGGGATTTGACTGGATGACCTTTTGTTGGATGGTGCAGATATAATGGTAAGTACTGCAGGGAATAGAATACGGCAAAGGTATCATTAAGGAAGAAATAGCGGGACATCTAGATAGGAATAGTGCAATCAAGCAAACGCAGCATGGATTCAGGAAGGGGAAATCATGTTTAACTAATTTACTGGAATTCTTTGAGGATATAACGAGCATGGTGGATAGAGGTGTACCGATGAATGTGGTGTATTTAGATTTCCAAAAGGCATTCGATAAGGTGCCACACAAAAGGTTACTGCAGAAGATAAAGGTACGCGGAGTCAGAGGAAATGTATTAGCATGGATCGAGAATTGGCTGGCGAACAGAAAGCAGAGAGTCGGGATAAATGGGTCCTTTTCGGGTTGGAAATCGGTGGTTAGTGGTGTGCCACAGGGATTGGTGCTGGGACCACAACTGTTTACAATATACATAGATGACCTGGAAGAGGGGACAGAGTGCAGTGTAACAAAATTTGCAGATGACACAAAGATTAGTGGGAAAGCGGGTTGTGTAGAGGACACAGAGAGGCTGCAAAGAGATTTAGATAGGTTAAGCGAATGGGCTAAGGTTTGGCAGATGGAATACAATGTCGGAAAGTGTGAGGTCATCCACCTTGGGGAAAAAAACAGTAAAAGGGAATATTATTTGAATGGGGAGAAATTACAACATGCTGCGGTGCAGAGGGACCTGGGGGTCCTTGTGCATGAATCCCAAAAAGTTAGTTTGCAGGTGCAGCAGGTAATCAGGAAGGCGAATGGAATGTTGGCCTTCATTGCGAGAGGGATGGAGTACAAAAGCAGGGAGGTCCTGCTGCAACTGTATAGGGTATTGGTGAGGCCGCACCTGGAGTACTGCGTGCAGTTTTGGTCACCTTACTTAAGGAAGGATATACTGGCTTTGGAGGGGGTACAGAGACGATTCACTAGGCTGATTCCGGAGATGAGGGGGTTACCTTATGATGATAGATTGAGTAGACTGGGTCTTTACTCATTGGAGTTCAGAAGGATGAGGGGTGATCTTATAGAAACATTTAAAATAATGAAAGGGATAGACAAGATAGAGGCAGAGAGGTTGTTTCCACTGGTCGGGGAGACTAGAACTAGGGGGCACAGCCTCAAAATACGGGGGAGCCAATTTAAAACCAAGTTGAGAAGGAATTTCTTCTCCCAGAGGGTTGTGAATCTGTGGAATTCTCTGCCCAAGGAAGCAGTTGAGGCTAGCTCATTGAATGTATTCAAGTCACAGATAGATAGATTTTTAACCAATAAGGGAATTAAGGGTTACGGGGAGCGGGCGGGTAAGTGGAGCTGAGTCCACGGCCAGATCAGCCATGATCTTGTTGAATGGCGGAGCAGGCTCGAGGGGCTAGATGGCCTACTCCTGTTCCTAATTCTTATGTTCTTATGATCTTCTGGACTAGTGTCGATCGCCTGGATGGGTCAGAGAGGAATTTTCCCAGATTTTTTCTCCTTAAATTGGCCTGGGTTTTTATCTGGTTTTTGCCTCTCCCAGGAGATCACATTTCTCCGGTTGGGGTGGAGTGTAGAATGTTTCAGTATAAGGGGTGTCACAGTTGTGTGAGGCGGACTGGTTGGGCTGGGTGCTCTTTGCCTTTCCCTCATTGTTCATAGGTTTATATGTAACCTTCAGGGCTGCTGACCGAGGGCCGTGCGGCTCTTTGTCGGCCGACGTGGACACGATGGGCCGAAATGGCCTCCTTCTGCGCTGTAAATTTCTATCTTTCTATGCTTTTCCTCACGGAATTAACGGCGAGATTCAATAATACCGAACACCCACTTTATTTTGTCGAAAGGTTCAAATTTGCCGAAACTAGCGCCCAGTATATCGGTCAGCGTCACTTTCACCACCTCGCACACACAAAATACCGCCCGGAAAAAGTGGAACTGTTCTGAACGAAAGCCAGCGGTGTGACTGCCATTTTTCAAATAGCAGGTACCTTCATACAAAAGGCTGCTTCAACTTCGGGGGAGTTTGCATTGACTCTGGAGTTCTTCTCAGGTGAAGTGACCATCTCAACAGACATATTTTCACACACTAGACTTCGGATCAATCGCTATTATACTTTCGTTGCAATGGTGCCAGCTGTTTCTCAGCCTGCATGGATTAATACACAGATACTGCAGAGTGCAGATGGCTCAATGTGTGATGCACATCATTCTGTTCCCAATTAAAACGTGCAAGAATGAGGAGGAGGGCCAGACCATACGCACCCCGCATGTACAGGGAAATAGGTCTTACCTGGACATCTCCGACCACACCTGCCTTTGGAGACAGTGCTTCCACAAGGTGGTGATCGATGAAATATGTGAGCTCATCAGGCCACATATGCAACCTGCCAACAGGACATCAGTGTCAGTCGAGGTCAAGGTCACCGTGGCACTGTCGTTCTAGGTGTCTGGTTCCTTACGTGTTATGTATGCACGTTAATGATGTATTGTAACACTGGACCTGACTGTACCTTCACCCTGTATACACCATACCTGTACACCAGAGGGTGCTGCTGCTGGAGACCTAAGGGTCACCTGTACACTGCAGGTAACCCAGTATAAAAGGGAGCTCACCTCTTGGTGTCCTCACTCTCAGAGCTGAGATAAAGGACTAAGGTCACTACAGTTCAAGTACTATACCCTTACCTCGTGGAGTCATTAAGAGAGTGCTTGCATACACAACAACTGGCAACGAGGTTACAACTTTCCACACACAACATGTCTAACCTAAGCAACTTCCAACAATTCACTGATGGGGAAAATTGGGATGCCTTTGTGGAAAGGTTAGAACACTTTTTCATCGCGAGCGACCTGGCTGGAGACTCACCGGCCTCGCTGGCGGACAAGCGCAGAGCCATCCTGCTCAGCAGTTGTGGGCCCACTGTCCATGGCCGTGGCAGGGACCTGCTAGCCCCGGCGAAGACCACAACCAAGAGCTATGTGAAGCTCCTAACTTTAATACAAGAACAACTCAAACCCAAAGAGAGCATCCTCACAGCCAGGCACCGGTTTTACACCCGCTGGCGGCCCGAAGGCCAGGAAATTGCTAAATATGCTGCAGATTTAAGAAGGTTGGCTGCACCGTGTGACTTTGGCGATCACCTCACCGAAGCACTGAGGGACATTTTTGTTATTGGAATCGGCCACAAGGGCCTCCTCTGCAGGCTGCTCTCTGCGGACACCACGGTCACCCTGCAGAAAGCAATCAAAGTGAGCCAGGCCTTCATGGCCTTGGCCTGCGATTCCAAGAGGATGATGACTCCCAGGACTCTAACACGGCAAGTACAGTGAGCAGAATGGCAGCTTTCAGAGGCAAGGCTGCTGCCCCGAGTCCCACAACCCTGAGTTTGCCACATGGGGCCAACCCTCTAGCCCTGTGCTGGCGCTGTGGAGGAAACCACAGGGCCCACCAAAGCCGATACAAATGCTATACCTGCAAAGGCTGCAACACTAAAGGTCACCTTCAGCGAATGTGTAGAAGAAGTTTCACTCACTGAGTCGCTGAAGACTTGGCCGATCGCCCGGGCTCCAGCACTGATGAAGACAAAGCGGCTCAGTCCCTGGAAGAGGTGTACGGAGTGTATAATCTGCTGCACCGAGAGTTCCCCATGGAAATGGAAGTAGAAATCAACGGTGTTCCAGTCTCGATGGAGGTCGACACAGGGGCGAGCCAATCGTTGATTGAATCAGACGGCCTTCGAGAAACTCTGGGACAATCCCGCCAAATGACCCAAAATGTCCCCAATCCAGGCAAAGCTGCTCACTTACACAAAAGACACCATCCCAGTCGTTGGCAGCGTGGATGTCCAGGTGTCCCACAGCGGCGCGATACACAAGCGTCCTTTGTGGATCATTGCCGGTGATGGCCCAACGCTGCTGGGAAGAAGTTGGATGAAGCAAATCCAAGTCCGTTGGAGCTGGGAAAGCCTCCAGGCCCCGGCGATCGACAACCCATGCGGCCCCAAACCTGGATCCATCACAGGACCTGGAAATCCTACCGTCCAACACAGACAGCACAACTCAACGGCGGGATGATCCAACCTGAACGACCAGACCTCACCTTCCAGGCTCCAGTGGCAGGACTCCGAGGGAAGATCGGTGCAGAAGGTCAATTCCTGGCTTCTGTGGCAGAACTTGGGGAGAAAAGGATCACCGCAGCCTACCTCGCGGAGGGAGAGATGATGGCGCCCGAACCACAAGGTGAAGCACCTGAAATCAAGCTGGCCGCGACCAGACCACCAGGGGCAGCGTTGAGGGAGCAACACGTGTTACCGAGCAGTGAACCGGATTGGGGTAAAGATTGCAAGGCCCTCTTAAAGGAGACCGCCAAACCAGCACAATTAAAGGGACAGTTCCACTCTAGGCACAGCAATGCCGGTGATATTAAAGATAAAAGTGCAGTAAATGAATGCGGGTATACAAATGTAATGTTAAATGGTGATGCCGGAAAAACTAATGGGAAAATTGTAACGAATGCTTCTACAAGTGATGTAAGTAACAAGTTTATACCGTTGAACAAGGATGCCAGTAATGCTAATGTGATAAATGTAACCCTGTGCAGGGACACCGATACAGAAGAGTGTTTTGTAAGTGACTAATGTGCAAGTGTAAAGAGTCGACTAGTTGCGATCGGAGCCAATGTGTCATGTATGCTAAAGGTAGAATGATAAATGACACCGGGTTCTACAGGTATAATGTCAATGCCAGAGGAAACCCCCCAGTGGGAGACCCCCAGGTCCAGTGGGCTCCCCGACCATGTAGCCTGTGTTTTTGGGGCCAATGTGATGCCCCAGGAAGGGCTCACGCACATCCAGTGGGAACAGACCCACTGTCGGGACAGCAGTCAATGGACAGCACAGCCTCCATCACTGACCAGCCCCAGATCGGCCCGACACCCCCTGGCCACCAGGGGCAGCACCAGGAGCAAGAGGCCAGGACCCTCCAGCTTTCCCAGTGGGCCCTGGGATGACCAGACTTCCCCCACTAATGGAGGACAAGGAGCCCACACCATCCTGTGGCCCTGCCCACCACTAAACACCACCACCTACCCATTCTACAATGTATGTACCTTACCCATTGCACTGGCTCCACCACTGTGGACACCTCCAACAGTGACAGCACATGGTCTTTGTGTGAGGGGGAGAGGGGGGGGGGATGATGAGGACAACCTGAAGTACAGGGATCACACCCGGCACCCACACAACCCTCCCCACAACCTCCCACAGCCCACTACTGATCACCTCCCCATGTCATGGCAATAAGGACTTGGGAAAGGCTTAGGGAGGAGTGTTGTTATGTATGCATGTTAATGTATGTACTGTAACACTAGACCTGAATGTACCTTCACCCTGTATACACCATACCTGTACCACCAGAGGGTGCTGCTGCTGGAGACCTAAGGGTCACCTGTACACTGCAGGTAACCCAGTATAAAAGGGAGCTCACCTCTTGGTGTCCTCACTCTAGGAGCTGAAATAAAGGATTAAGGTCACTGCAGTTCAAGTGCCATACCCTTGCCTCGTGGAGTCATTAAGAGAGTGCTTGCATACACAATATTTCGGGCCTCCGCGGTTGAGATTTGCCCTCTGTCTCACCATGCCACACATCGCTGCATTAGACAGGTCACGGAGGCCCTGTACGCGAGAAGGACGGGCTTTATCAGCTTCCCCATGACCACGAAGGCTCAGACTGACAGGGCTGGAGCGTTCTATCGCATTGCTAAGTTCCCCAGGGTGCAGGGAGCTATCCAGTGCTTTCACATCGCCATGTGGCCACCTTCTCTGGACCCAGAGCGTTTTCATAACAGAACAGGATTTCACTCTCTGAAGGTCCAACTAGTTGTCGACCACAACCAGATCATAACGGCAGTGAATGCCAAATGTCCGGGCACCTTTGATGAGGCTCACATCCTGCGTAAGAGCGCTGTCTCTGACATGTTTAAGAGTCAGCCAAAGGACAATGCTGGATGCTTGGTGATAACCGATATGGCCTAGCCACCTGGCTGATGACCCCCCTGCGTGACACCCACACCGAGGCCGAGAAGCGATACAACCAGAGCCACAGAGACACACACAGAATGTGGTCCACAAAACAAT
Source organism: Pristiophorus japonicus (assembly GCF_044704955.1). NCBI lineage: Eukaryota > Metazoa > Chordata > Chondrichthyes > Pristiophoridae > Pristiophorus > Pristiophorus japonicus. The sequence continues at coordinate 716,042 of NC_091995.1, read as the reverse complement.
AAATGTGCTTAAGCAGCGCTTCAGATGCCTGGAGCACTCAGGAGGGGAGCTACAATAAAACCCTGAGCAAGTAGCTCAATTCATGGTCGTCTGCTCCATGCTGCACAGTCTGGCTATCAGGAGGGGACAAGAATTGCCAGGAGGGACTGGCTCCACCTCAGGAGAGAGAGGGGCTGGATGCTGACCTAGGGCCAGACAATCAGACAACCATGCCCCCGACCCCCTCCAGGTAAGGCCCCTGGTGCCTACATAGTTGCAAGACTCTTACGTGAGGAGCTGATACCTGAACGATTTGCCTGAAAGAACGTTGGTGTGAGTGACAACCTTGACACACTGCTGTGTATGTGCAGCTCAGACATCAATGGTGCCCATCACCTTGGTGCCAGTTAAAGTTTACGTTGATTGAAGTTAAGTTGTATTTAACCCTTTCACGGTAAGGAATCACCAGTGTGTAACGGTGCAGCTATCTGAGACAATGCGCAACAAGGTTATGTTCAATAAAAAAAATTTATACCAACATTGGTCTGAAATCATAAGTATCACGGGCAGTAACACCCAACCCCCGCCCACACCCCACTTTTTCCACCAGTGACACCAATCAAATGTTCAACATGTTCAGCAACACAGAATACAAATGTAAAGCAGGAGGGTGGTCCCTCCCCCATACATTACAACAAATTACATACATCCCGATGGAGATATAACACAGCCATCACCTGCGGACATAGACCTCACTTTCCTTACCCCTCTCCTCCTCCTCCCCACCTCTACCCTTCCCCTCCTCGCTCCACGGCGCCTGGCCGAGGAGCTCCTCAGGCAGTGCCTCAATGGGGGAGATGAAGGCTGATACGTTGGTTGGACGGGTACGGGAGCGGGGGGTGCCGAGGGGACAACATTCTCTGATGCAGAAGCAGGATCTTGGTCCTTGCTCGCATCTGTCGTTCGCAGTGGTGGTGTGGAACCTAGGGGTGGAGTGCCTCGCTCTGGGACCACTGGGAGGCCTGTGCCAGCAGTGTTCCTGGCTATCGCATCCAGGGCTATCCGCGGAATGTACTCGGTCATGGTGACCAGCTGCCGGGATATGCCCCCCAATGCTTCGAGGAGCTGGTCACCAATGTCTACACTCCTCCTGGACAACTGCACCATCTCTCCGCTCACATGTGGCGATTGTGGACCAGACCTGCCGCGTCCACGGGACCTCCGCGGGGTCGGCGTCGTCCTGGGGACAAATGGAGTGCCCTGTGGCGAGGTGCTTGGGGCCGGTACCTCCGGAGTGGAGGCAGGAATGACCGGAGGACCACTAGATGGCCTTGGGGTGGAATGGCTTCTGCAGCGTGGCGATGCAGGTTCCTCGAAGTCCGCGCTCTCATCCGTCGAGAACAAACCCAGCGGATTGACGGGCGAGAATCGGATCTCCTCAGCACTCAGCATCGGAGAGTCCAGCCCCGCGCCCCCACATTCTGGCCTCTGTGGTCTTGCCTGGGGCCGCGCTGCTGGCTGAGCTGCAAAACACAAATGAGGTTATTAGAGGAGAAGGGGGTGCTCGGGTCACAAGGTGACTACACACAGCATAGGCACGACAAAAGCACCACCGCTCTCAAAATCATCACAGACATCACATTTCATGACCATCAACACACTGTGCATTGCAGGTATATGGAGACTCATTTCTGGTCTCCATATACCTGGGTTAGACCACACTCGGAGCATAGTGCACGGTTCTGGTCTCCATATACCTGGGTTAGACCACACTCGGAGCATAGTGCACGGTTCTGGTCTCCATATACCTGGGTTAGACCACACTCGGAGCACTGTGCACGACTGACAGGGCAGGTACAGCACGGGTTAGTTACCATATTACAACCTGAACGTGGATTATTGCTGCCTCCTGGTGGTGAGTTACTGAAGTACACCCAGGACATGGCGCGAGACTGCCTCCTGGTGGTGAGTTATTGTATTACACCGAGGCTCTTTGGTGCAGCTCACCAATGATCCCAATCACAACAAATTACTGCATATTTTTTTCGCTCATCTCGCCTCTGGTAGCATTGTCACCAGGAGGCAGCCTCGCTCCATGTCCCGGGTGTAATACAATAACTCACCACCCTGAAGCAGCCTCGCTCCGTGTCCCGGGTGTAATTCAGTAGCTCACCACCAGGAGGCAGCCTCGCTCCGTGTCCCGGGTGCAATTCAGTAGCTCACCACCAGGAGGCAGCCTCGCTCCATGTCCTGGGTGTAATTTAGTAGCTCACCACCAGGAGGCAGCCTCGCTCCATGTCCTGGGTGTAATTCAGTAGCTCACCACCAGGAGGCAGCCTCGCTCCATGTCCTGGGTGTAATTCAGTAGCTCACCACCAGGAGACAGCCTCGCTCCATGTCCTGGATGTAATTCAGTAGCTCACCACCAGGAGACAGCCTCGCTCCATGTCCTGGGTGTAATTCAGTAACTCACCACCAGGAGGCAGCCTCGCTCCATGTCCTGGGTGTAATTCAGTAGCTCACCACCAGGAGGCAGCCTCGCTCCATGTCCTGGGTGTAATTCAGTAGCTCACCACCAGGAGACAGCCTCGCTCCATGTCCTGGGTGTAATTCAGTAACTCACCACCAGGAGGCAGCAATAATCCACTTTCTGCTTGTGATACAGTAACTAACCCGTGCTGTACCTGCCCTGTCAGTCGTGGCTCAGTGGGCCTCCCCCTCGCCTCTGAGTCAGAAGATTGTGGGTTGCAGTCTCACTCCAGTACCTTGAGCATGTAAATCAGGGCTGACACTCCCCGTGCAGTACTGAGGGAGCGCCGCACGGTTGGAGGGGCAGTACTGAGGGATTCCTGCACTGTCGGAGGGGCAGTACTGAGGGAGTGCCGCACTGTCGGAGGGGTAGTACTGAGGGAGTGCCGCACTGTCGGAGGGGTAGTACTGAGGGAGAGCCGCACTGTCGGAGGGGTAGTACTGAGGGAGTGCCACACTGTAGGAGGGGCAGTACTGAGGGAGTGCCACACTGTCGGAGGGGTAGTACTGAGGGAGTGCCGCACTGTCGGAGGGGCAGTACTGAGGGAGTGCCGCACTGTCGGAGGGGCAGTACTGAGGGAGTGCCGCACTGTCGGAGGGGTAGTTCTGAGGGAGTGCCGCACTGTCGGAGGGGCAGTACTGAGGGAGCGCCGCACTGTCGGAGGGGTAGTACTGAGGGAGTGCCGCACTGTCGGAGGGGCAGTACTGAGGGAGCGCCGCACTGTCGGAGGGGCAGTACTGAGGGAGTGCCGCACTGTCGGAGGGGCAGTACTGAGGGAGTGCCGCACTGTCGGAGGGGCAGTGCTGAGGGAGTGCCGCAGTGTCGGAGGGGCAGTGCTGAGGGAGTGCCGCACTGTCGGAGGGGCTGTACTGAGGGAGTGCCGCACTGTCGGAGGGGCAGTACTGAGGGAGTGCCGCACTGTCGGAGGCCCCGTCTGCTCTCTCGAGGTGGATGTAAAAGATCCCAGGGCACTATCTGGAAGAAGAGCGGGAGAGTTCTCCCCGCTGTCCTGGGGTCAATATTTATCCCTCAATCAACAACAAAAACAGATTATCTGGGTCATTATCATATTGCAGTGTGTGGGATCTTGCTGTGCACAAAATGGCTGCCGCGTTTCCCACAATACAACAGTGAGCACACCCCAAAAGTACGTCATTGGCCGTAAAGTGATTGAGACGGCCGGTGGCCGTGAAAGGCGCTATATAAATTGTTAGCGTGAATGTTTTCTCAGAAGAATCACTCAACACTCAGAGTCGGTTCCAACGCCGTCGCGGCCTTTATTAACGCTTAGCGGGGAGGAAGTCTCAGGACTGTATCCAGGCTTCTCTCCACAGAACAAAGGGTTACATGGATTTTTATATGTTTCACAACAGTTACAACAGTTTACTACAGTTACACAGCCCATCACGGCTGGACACAAGCCAATCACAACGATTATAGATTACATATAGGTTCTTTTAATCGAATAGAATTCCCCTGGTGTCTCAGGAACCACATGTTCGGTTATTGTCAGCTCGGGCTGATTGATGACTTTATTACAGGTTCTCTCCCTATCTCTTTCTTCCTGGGGAATTAATTGGTTTATGACCTTGTTTACAGGAGATGGGTTCTCTCCTTATTATTCTTATCCTGCATCCCAGGCATTCCTATAGTGGACCTCACAGGGTTATTGTTCGGTCATTGAACATTCAACAGTTCACAGCTTGACTACCTGATTTCCCATCATGCCTGGGCAGCCATTTTATGTGTGGCCACTTTAAACTTATATGCGTTTAGATATATCTAGCAGGTGCCTAATGCCTAGTATTCTGGTATATTCTAAAGGTGCCTACCTCCTACAACAACTCTCCCTTTCGGTAAAGGGACTAGTCCTAGTCCCCTTTTAACCGACCGTTCTACCTATTTTAGATTTTTGTGCACTGCCCGGTACTCCCTGCCTCAACGTGCTGGCCAATCACGCGGTTTCAGGAGTCCCGGTTGCTTAAATCAAATTGACAAAGGTCAAATCCTCCTGCCCCCTTATTAAACAGGCTTGTTTAGTATCCGGGGAACGGTGATTTATCCGTCTTCGCTGTGCGTGGTGCCTGCAAGCCTGGCAGGCCATTACGCCCCATGTTATCGCTAAGATCAATTGTATCCCGACCAGTATGTGTGAAATTATTCGAATCCATGGATGAATGTTCACATTTATTCCCCAGTCCCAGACCTTCCTCCACCAACTCTGACTTTGTAAGCCTACATCGATATCTTCTTCCAGTACTTTGATTTTAGTTTGCAGTTGGTGATATAGTTTTACGGATTGACCCACCCTGAGCCTCAATTTTCGTAATACTTCGGTTAGATGTGGGATAGGGACCTGATCTGGTTCGTCATAATCCTGCAAATGATCATGGAGCTGATCGGTTACCTCAATAACTTCAGACTTCCGGCGCCTAACCTGGGTGATATGCGCTTGCCCGATCGCGACAGGTCATAGTGGTGTAAAGCAAAAGTTTGGCTGTGGTATAGGGCACTGCAGGTAACGCTCTGTGGTAGAGACGCAGTATCTTCCCTTCCCTCCGTAGCCTGCCCTCGCGAAGTGCATGTGTGCGGGCACTATTTCTAGTACACACCCGTCGGTTCGGTTAAACCCGCACTCGTCTAGCTCACCTCGGCCCACCGGGTGGGGGCATACTGTGATTTCCCCCTTTTGCTTGCAATCTGCTAGGGAAATCCCGGTAAGTATGTTGTTTCGACGAACGGCAGAGGTGGTGGTCAGGTAGTAACGTATGGAGACATTTTCCCGTATTACTCCAATTCTCTATAGGGGGAACGGCCCTGAGTCTGGCGTGGCTATAGGGATCATCAGGACTATCCCTATCCCGGTAGTCCTACCCATCTGGCAATCTGGAATTGCTGGGTATACTCGGGTCAGTCCCTTCAGAGTACAATTATCCAGTGTCCCCCTCTGGTTAGCCAACTGAGCTAAATGTGAACTGTCTATCCAATCGGGTACTTCCCCGCATTGGATCTGGTCGAGATTGTGGCGGATCTGTCCCACCATCCACAGACCATAAGCGTGACAGAGTTGCCCCTGTCTTTGCTTTCCTGTATCTTCTTTTTCTCTATCAATGAGGTGGTTGATAGTTTTGGCGTGAGCTTCCAGGACTGAGATGCCATCCAACTGGATTTCGGCACCCTCCTTTCCTAGGTTGGCTTGGTCTTCCTGGTTTTGCTCCACCCTCTCTAATAACCTCTTCATCACCCCTCTGAGCTGTTCCACCTTCCCATTTAACCCTTGTATGTCTATCGAGTTCATTACGGAGGTCCCTGTATTGAAAACGGTAGCAACATCATTAACTATTTCCCTCTTTATCCTGGGGGCTGATCCCTGTCCCCGGAACCTACTGGCACTCATTGCATCGGCAGCCTGCTGCATTACAACTTTACTTAATACATTGTACATCTTCCTTGACTGTTCTGTACAGTATTCCGGCATCTGGATGCCTGAAATATTGATCAGGGCAGGCACAATTTCATGTTTAACATTATCATACAATAATTCCCCTTCGTTGTACATTACAATCCCATTTTCTGGTCCCTTAGTAGTTATGGGACAAGGCAGTTCCTCGGGCAATGTAGTGGTTCTTATGGGGCACAGTGTTGGAGGGGGTGAGAAACATTCATACAATGATATTGCAGCTGCCCCCACCTCCTCGTAGTACCCATACAGCCCCACTCCCTTCTTGCGGATGACCGATTGCTGGGACTGTCCCGGAGGTCCGCAAATTATGCCAAAAGTACATTCATCGGGCCCTTTGACATCCCTCCGTTTAATGCATCTGCTCCTTATACCCGTGGAGCACTGTACACATACTCTTATTCTTATTAGGATTCTTATTAGGATTCATTTGTAACCATGCATTAAAATAAGTCCTGTCCTTGCTCCAGTCCTTGGCTGCTGGGATGCACATTCCATCCGTTAAATTAAACAAGACTCCATAGTTCACGTAGTTGTTTATTTCCAGCGTGCTCTGCAATCCGTCGGTGTTGCCCAGGGTACGTGCCTGTCACAGGGCTATCCATATTACGAGTAGCGCCTTTCGTATTCCCATTCCGGTAAGTATTATCTGTAATTTTAAACAGACGGCCTGGTCGTCACCAGGGGTTAAGTTTTTTGCTCTACGAGTGTCCCTGTCACCCTGCAAAATCAGAAGCACAAGGTTATAATCGAACCATTTCGAGCTGAATCTGTAGGGCGTGCGCCCGTGTCTTTACCCACTTAAATATTACCCAAACTCCTATTATGACCAAGGCCAAAGCTATTCCTCCAAACATCGCTGTCTGCTTTACTGTTAGGTTGGGTTTGTGGACTACACCTACCCACCGTGGGGTACATTGGCTCTATTGCCAGAGGTGATGGTGCTATGGCTGCGCACTGCACTATCCTTCTAGTCCCGTTATCTCTTCCAGCCTGTTTATCTTAGCTTTTAATTCTTCAATTTGTTTTATTGAGTATCTATTTCTTTATTGTATCAGGCAAGTATTATTACATAAGCTAGTTCTGTTTTTATTTCATGTTTCCTCTGTTAGGTGAGTCTTTATTTTTCTATTAAGAAATCCAAACTAATAATGTTCAGTATAAAACGGCTGTCAATGGAAAGGGTTAACTCCTTTCCAGGTTTGTAAGAAGACCTGATGTCATTACGTGACTTCACGTAACCATCTGAAAAAAAAAGTCTTTGTGCCTTCAAAACTGGCTTCGAAATTAGGAATCCGTTAAACAGCATAAATCATTAGAGTAAACTCCAATGTTTTCTTAACTTCTAATTCAAGTACTTGCCAAAGAATTTTTTTTTTTTAATTGATATAAAACGAGACCACACATACAATAGCAACTTTGTTTACTGAAATTCAATTCTGTTTTTTTTTAAATTTCTCTCTCAGCACAAAATCTAAACTTCTGTGCCAGTTCCATTTTCTATAAGAATTTAAGAATTCAGTAAGATTCTCTAATTCCCAGTTTTTTTTCTCTGTGCTGAGTTCGCATAGCTTCGATCTTCAAAACCCTCCTGCTTGTTTAGACTGTTCGGGACTTTTCTTGATAAACACTGTCCATTTTGGAAATCCTTTCAAACTGCATTGAAACTTTCTCATAATTTAAAATGTTGAGTGTTTTTTTACCTCTTCCAAATTTTTTTCTTTTTCTAATTAAACCAATATCTTTTTCACAGCAAACATCAACTAGTATTTAGTAAGTTATGTCTTTTTCCATCACAAACACATTTTGTTTACTTTCAAAGTGGCATCTTTATTTTCTGTGCCTTCTCTGAATATCTCAAAATCCCAATTCAAACTTTGTCATTTCAATTTAAAACCTTTTTTTTTGCTAGAAGCTCTTTTTTTTTTAAAGCATTCTTTATCTCATTCTGAGACTAAATTTATGTCTTTCAACCCAATCAATCATTGCATGTTTTCTTTCGACAAGTAAATTCTTTTTTTATATAACCACCGGGACCATGTATTTTTTATCTTTTGCTCAACAAACTTATCCTTTGTACATTTCCTAACTCCGTAATTTCTTATCCGAATCATCCGAATAAATCCACACCTGCGTTTCTAACTTAAATGTCTTAAAACTTCCCACATACAGGACAGCACTACAAAGGGTTAGCTAAAATAAACAGACACTTGCATTCCTCTTCCAACCAGGCTTTCAGAAACATGACAACATAAAAATTCATTCCGCAGTCACAAAATCACACAAGCACTTCTCATTTAAAACAGACGTTCACAAAAGTCTCTCTTCTTTCCTATTAATCTTTTTTTTTCTTTGGCCGGCTCTATTCCTCTTCCATACTTCACTTAAGACAATCACCGTCAGTTTTTTTTAATCTTAGTTTCCTATGTTAATTTACATGGGCTCGCAGTATCAAGACCACAGCCTTTTTTTCTTTTTGACTTTCGGTTCCTTCTCCCACCATTCCCTTTGCTTTGCTGGTAGTTCCTGAGGATTCCACCCTGAGCTAATCATTTTCTCGATTAGTTTCTTTTGTTTTTCCGCCAGGTGGCGGGTAAGGGACCCTTCTGGTCCCCACTCGAGTTTACTTGTTTTCATGGCCATTCCTGGGTAGGACTAGTACCGTTAGGAATCTACTCTCAGAGGTCCGTTTTCTACCTAGCGTAACTTGTAGCAAACCGTCTCCTAGCTACTGTCAGGTCACAAGTTCTGCTGTTACACAGACTTATACAATTCTTAAAGCGTGTTTAAGCAATTCCCGCAGTGCTCTACGCCTCCTTAACGACTACCTACCACCGCTCGGCCCGTTGGTCCGGCCCTGTTCACAGGTTTGGATTCCGTTAGCCGCTGTACACTGCTTGGTTCTACCCCGGGGTATTTCAAATTACACTCTGGGTCCGGAAGATGTCTCTCGGTATCACGATCCCACGGTCTAAGTGTGTTCCCTACGCCTACTTGGTTCCTGGCCGTCACGTGGGACAAAAGTCCTCTTAATTCAGGCTCAGGCTAGGCGTTTGAGATATTAGACCGTCTCCTCGTGTCGATCAACCAGCTTCCACCTTCCGCACCCTTTATACTTAAAAATTGTTTTTTATACTCACCCGGGTTTTTTCCAAGGGCGTCCAGCGACTCCGGGAAATCCCGTCGACTACGCCATTGTTAGCGTTAGTGTTTTCTCAGAAGAATCACTCAACACTCAGACTCGGTTCCAACGCCAATGCGGCCTTTATTAACGCTTAGCGGGGAGGAAGTCTCAGGACTGTATCTAGGCTTCTCTCCACAGAACAAAGGGTTACATGCACTTTTCTATGTTTCACAACAGTTACAAACAGTTTACTACAGTTACACAGCCCATCACGGCTGGACACAAGCCAATCACAACGATTATAGATTACATACAGGTTCTTTTAACCCAATAGAATTCTCCTGGTGCCTCAGGAACCATATGTTCGGTTATTGTCAGCTCGGGCTGATTGATGACCTTGTTACAGGAGATGGGTTCCCTTCTTATTATTATTATCCTGCATCCAAGGCATTCCTATAGTGGGCCTCACAGGGTTATTGTTCGGTCATTGAACAGTCAATAGTTCACAGCTTGACTACCTGATTTCCCATCATGCCTGGGCAGCCATTTTATGTGTGGCCACTTTAAACTTATCTGCGTTTAGATATATCTAGCAGGTGCCTAATGCCTAGTGTTCTGGTATATTCTAAAGGTGCCTACCTCCTACAACATAAATGCACGTCTATCTGCCTTCTTGTATCTAACCCGTGCTGGACCTGCCCTGGGAGTGTGCGGTAAAGGTGCTATATAAATATAAGTTGTTGTTGTGTTTGAGGGGACCCTGTAATACCCTCCCTGCCGCTGCAGGGGGCGCGTTACACTGCATCCACCGCATCAGCCAATGGCAGCAGACACTCTGCTTGATGGGCAGCCGCCTCAGCCAATGGCCAGCGCCGCCCGCCTTTGTGGGAATTCGCCCATTCGGCTGGGTGATGGACAGATACCGCCACCCAATCACAGGACCGCTCCAGTTCCCCTTCTGTCCCCGCCCCAGCGTCATTGCGTCATCGCGCTTCTGACCGCAGCGGCCGCTCGCTGGAATCGGCCTTAAAGCGGAGCCGGCCAATTATGGTTGTGCAACTGTAATTCAGTCCAGGCCCCATTAAAGCGGGAGCCGGATGGTGGAAAGTCAGTGGGTGGCAGAGGAGGGGAAAGGGGGGAAAGAAATGCAGGGGCAGGACGATAGAAGATGGGAAAGGGAGAAGGTAGGAAGGAAGAAAGAAAGAATTGCATTTATATAGCACCTTCCACTACCACCGGACGTCACAACGCGTTTACAGCCAATGAAATACTTTTGGAGCGTGGTCACTGTTGTATTGTGGGAAACGGAGAAACGCAGGAACGGGAGAAGTAAGTCACAGAATTTGTTTGTATTGCAGAATGATCTCAGGCGGACCCTCGTATCGAGGGTGAGAGGGGTTTCAGTGAAGGACCGAATATTCCGGATCCCGAACTACATCCGGAAGGGTGGACGATGGCTGTGGGTGGATTGTTTAACGTGGGGTGGCCGTTGCACACCAGCCACCACACGGGCTCGACAGAGCGAGGTCTTGGTCCAGTGGCAAGGGTTAACCAGGACCACTGGAGACCTGCTCTGCTGCACCGATAAATCCCTCCATGGTCCTCGCCCCTCCCTATCTCTGTAACCTCATCCAGCCCCAAACCCCTGCCTATCTCTGTAACCCCCTCCAGCCCCTACACCCCTCCCAATCTCTGTAACCTCCTCCAGCCCTACACCCCTCCCTATCTCTGTAACCTCCTCCAGCCCTACACCCCTCCCAATCTCTGTAACCTCCTCCAGCCCCTACACCCCTCCCAATCTCTGTAACCTCCTCCAGCCCTACACCCCTCCCTATCTCTGTAACCTCCTCCAGCCCCTACACCCCTACCTATCTCTGTAACCCCCTCCAGCCCCAAACCCCTCCCTATCTCTGTAACCTCCTCCAGCCCCAAACCCCTCCCTATCTCTGTAACCTCCTCCAGCCCCTACACCCCTCCCTATCTCTGTAACCCCCTCCAGCCCCTACACCCCTCCCTATCTCTGTAACCTCCTCCAGCCCCTACACCCCTCCCTATCTCTGTAACCTCCTCCAGCCCCAAACCCCTCCCTATCTCTGTAATCACCTCCAGCCCCTACACCCCTCCCTATCTCTGTAACCTCCTCCAGCCCCAAACCCCTCCCTATCTCTATAACCTCCGACAGCCCTACACCCCTCCCTATCTCTGTAACCTCCTCCAGCCCTACACCCCTCCCTATCTCTGTAACCTCCTCCAGCCCCAAACCCCTCCCTATCTCTGTAACCTCCTCCAGCCCCAAACACTTCCCTATCTCTATAACCTTCTCCAGCCCCTACAACCCTCCCTATCTCTGTAACCTCCTCCAGCCCCTACACCCCTCCCTATCTCTGTAACCTCCTCCAGCCCCAAACCCCTCCCTATCTCTGTAACCTCCTACAGCCCCAAACCCCTCCCTATCTCTGTAAACTCCTCCAGCCCCTACACCCCTCCCTATCTCTGTAACCTCCTACAGCCCCTACACCCCTCCCTATCTCTGTAACCTCCTCCAGCCCTACACCCCTCCCTATCTCTGTAACCTCCTCCAGCCCTTACACCCCTCCCTATCTCTGTAACCTCCTCCAGCCCCAAACCCCTCCCTATCTCTGTAATCTCCTCCAGCCCCAAACCCCTCCCTATCTCTGTAACCTCCTCCAGCCCCTACACCCCTCCCTACTTCTGTAACCTCCTCCAGCCCCAAACCCCTCCCTATCTCTGTAACCTCCTCCAGCCCCAAACCCCTCCCTATCTCTGTAACCTCCTCCAGCCCCAAACCCTTCCCTATCTCTGTAACCTCCTCCAGCCCCAAACCGCTCCCTATCTCTGTAACCTCCTCCAGCCCCTACACCCCTCCCTATCTCTGTAACCTCCTCCAGCCCCTACACCCCTCCCTATCTCTGTAACCTCTTCCAGCCCCGACACCCCTCCCTATCTCTGTAACCTCCTCCAGCCCTTACACCCCTCCCTATCTCTGTAACCTCCTCCAGCCCCTACACCCCTCCCTATCTCTGTAATCTCCTCCAGCCCCTACACCCCTCCCAACTCTGTAACCTCCTCCAGCCCCTACACCCCTCCCTATCTCTGTAACCTCCTCCAGCCCCTACATCCCTCCCTATCTCTGTAATCTCCTCCAGCCCCTACACCCGTCCCTATCTCTGTAACCTCCAGCCCCTACACCCCTCCCTATCTCTGTAACCTCCAGCCCCTACACCCCTCCCTATCTCTATAACCTTCTCCAGCCCCTACAACCCTCCCTATCTCTGTAACCTCCTCCAGCCCCTACACCCCTCCCTATCTCTGTAACCTCCTCCAGCCCCAAACCCCTCCCTATCTCTGTAACCTCCTACAGCCCCAAACCCCTCCCTATCTCTGTAAACTCCTCCAGCCCCTACACCCCTCCCTATCTCTGTAACCTCCTCCAGCCCCTACACCCCTCCCTATCTCTGTAATCTCCTCCAGCCCTACACCCCTCCCTATCTCTGTAACCTCCTCCAGCCCTTACACCCCTCCCTATCTCTGTAACCTCCTCCAGCCCCAAATCCCTCCCTATCTCTGTAACCTCCTCCAGCCCCAAACCCCTCCCTATCTCTGTAACCTCCTCCAGCCCCAAACCCCTCCCTATCTCTGTAATCTCCTCCAGCCCCTACACCCCTCCCTATCTCTGTAACCTCCTCCAGCCCCTACACCCCTCCCTACTTCTGTAACCTCCTCCAGCCCCAAACCCCTCCCTATCTCTGTAACATCCTCCAGCCCCAAACCCCTCCCTATCTCTGTAACCTCCTCCAGCCCCAAACCCCTCCCTATCTCTGTAACCTCCTCCAGCCCCTACACCCCTCCCTATCTCTGTAACTTCCTCCAGCCCCAAACCCTTCCCTATCTCTGCAACCTCCTCCAGCCCCTACACCCCTCCCTATCTCTGTAACCTCCTCCAGCCCCGACACCCCTCCCTATCTCTGTAACCTCCTCCAGCCCTTACACCCCTCCCTATCTCTGTAACCTCCTCCAGCCCCTACACCCCACCCTATCTCTGTAATCTCCTCCAGCCCCTACACCCCTCCTAACTCTGTAACCTCCTCCAGCCCCTACACCCCTCCCTATCTCTGTAACCTCCTCCAGCCCCGACATCCCTCCCTATCTCTGTAATCTCCTCCAGCCCCTACACCCGTCCCTATCTCTGTAACCTCCAGCCCCTACACCCCTCCCTATCTCTGTAACCTCCAGCCCCTACACCCCTCCCTATCTCTGTAACCTCCTCCAGCCCCTACACCCCTCCCTAACTCTGCAACCTCCTCCAGCCCCTACACCCCTCTCTATCTCTGTAACCCCCTCCAGTCCCACAACCCCCCGAGATGTCTGCGCTTACTCTCTCTCTCTCATGTTTGATCTCTCTCTCTCACACTCTCATTCTCTCTCACACTCTCTCACACACTCGCTCTCTCACACACTCTCTCTCTCTCACGTTCGCTCGCTCTCTCACACACTCTCTCTCTTTCTCTCACTCTTTCACACATTCTCTCCCACACTCTCTCTCTCTCACACTCACCAGTCCCACTCCAGAGACTCGAGCCACATGATCCAGGCTGTCACTCTTGGTGCCAGTACTGAGGGAGTGCTGCACTGTCGGAGGGGCAGTACTGAGGGAGTGTTGCACTGTCGGAGGAACAGTACTGAGGGAGCACCGCACTGTCGGAGGGGCAGTACTGAGGGAGTGTTGCACTGTCGGAGGAGCAGTACTGAGGGAGCACCGCACTGTCGGAGGGACAGTACTGAGGGAGTGCCGCACTGTCCGAGGGGCAGTACTGAGGGAGCGCCACACTGTCGGAGGGGCAGTACTGAGGGAGTGCCGCACTGTCCGAGGGGCAGTACTGAGGGAGCGCCGCACTGTCGGAGGGGCAGTACTGAGGGAGCGGCGCACTGCCGGAGGGGCAGTACTGAGGGAGTGCCGCACTGTCGGAGGGGCAGTACTGAGGGAGTGCCGCACTGTCGGCGGTGCAGTACTGAGGGAGTGCCGCACTGTCGGAGGGGCAGTACTGAGGGAGCGCCGCACTGTCCGAGGGGCAGTACTGAGGGAGCGCCGCACTGTCGGAGGGACAGTACTGAGGGAGCGCCGCACTGTCCGAGGGGCAGTACTGAGGCAGCGCCGCACTGTTGGAGGGGCAGTACTGAGGGAGAGCCGCACTGTCGGAGGGGCAGTACTGAGGGAGTGCCGGACTGTCGGAGGGGCAGTACTGAGGGAGCGCCGCACTGTCGGAGGGTCAGTACTGAGGGAGTGCCGCACTGTCGGAGGGGCAGTACTGAGGGAGTGCCGCACTGTCGGAGGGGCAGTACTGAGGGAGTGCCGCACTGCCAGAGGGGCAGTACTGAGGGAGTGCCACACTGTCGGAGGGGTTCCAGAGGTCGTGAAAGGCGCTATATAAATGCAAGTCTTTTCCTGTTTACAGGAAGCGGTATGAAGGGCAGATGGAGGAGCTGGAGAAGAAATCGGAGCAGTGCAGAGAGACGTTCGCCAAGCTGCAGCAGGACTTCCAGAAAGCCCATGGGAAGGTCCCCCTCAAAGTGTGACCCCCTAAAACCCCCTCCCCAATCCCCCCTACCTCGCTCTCCCAGCCCCCTGCACTCCCCTTCCCCCACCCTTGCACTCCCCTTCCCCCATCTCCACACCAGGATCCCTAACCTTGCAATGATAAAGGACTAACTCTCGGTTTCGAGGAGTCTTGGTGAGCAGCTTTGTGGAGCAGAGGCCCAGTGGGAAAGGTATTAAACGGGGGCCACGGCTTAATCCTTCACACTCCGGGTCTTAAAGGAGTGAGGCCCATGCTTCTGTACCCCTCAGTAAATACATCGACCATGTCCTGGAGTTCAGCCTCTGTGTGTGCACAGACACAGGCGTCATCCGCATACTGTAGCTCGACGACAGAGGTTGGGGTGGTCTTGGACCTGGCCTGGAGACAGCGAAGGTTGAACAGGCTAACCGTAAGACAAAGGTCCTCCACCAGCCTGACCTCACCGCACAGCACTGCCCCCCAGTCATCAAGATCCACGGAGCGGCCCTGGACACCGTGGACCATTTCCCAGACCTCGGGAGTCTCTTATCAACAAGAGCAGACATTGACGATGAGATCCAACCCCGCCTCCAGTGCGCCAGTGCAGCCTTCGGCCGCCTGAGGGAAAGAGTGTTCGAAGACCAGGCCCTCAAATCTATCACCAAGCTCATGGTCTACAGGGCTGTAATAATACCCGCCCTCCTGTATGGCTCAGAGACATGGACCATGTACAGTAGACACCTCATGTTGCTGGAGAAATATCATCAACGATGTCTCCGCAAGATCCTACAAATCCCCTGGGAGGACAGACGCACCAACGTTAGCGTCCTCGACCAGGCCAACATCCCCAGCATCGAAGCACTGACCACACTCGACCAGCTCCACTGGGCAGGCCACATTGTTGCATGCTTGACATGAGACATAGAAACATAGAAAATAGGAGCAGGAGTAGGCCATTCGGCCCTTCGAGCCTGCATCACCATTCAATAAGATCATGGCTGATCATTCCCTCAGTACCCCTTTCCTGCTTTCTCTCCATACCCCTTGATCCCTTTAGCCGTAAGGGCCATATCTAACTCCCTCTTGAATATATCTAATGAATTGGCCTCAACAACTCTCTGTGGTAGAGAATTCCACAGGTTCACCACTCTCTGAGTGAAGAAGTTTCTCCTCATCTTGGTCCTAAATGTTATATCCTTAGACTGTGACCCCTGGTTCTGGACTTCCCCAACATCGGGAACATTCTTCCTGCATCTAACCTGTCCAGTCCCGTAAGAATTGTATATGTTTCTGTGAGATCCCCTCCCAAAGCAAGCGCTCTACTCGGAACTCCTTCACGGCAAGTGAGCCAAAGGTGGGCAGAGGAAACGTTACAAGGACACCCTCAAAGCCTCCCTGATAAAGTGCGATATCTCCATTGACACCTGGGAGTTCCTGGGGCCAAAGACCGCCCTAAGTGGAGGAAGTGCATCCGGGAGGGTGCTGAGCACCTCGAGTCTCGTCGCCGAGAGCATGCAGAAACCAAGCACAGGCAGCGGAAGGAGCGTGCGGCAAACCAGTCCCACCCTCCCCTTCCCTCAACCACTATCTGTCCCACCTGTGACAGGGTCTGTGGTTCCCGTATTGGACTGTTCAGTCACCTAAGGACTCATTTTAAGAGTGGAAGCAAGTCTTCCTCGATCCCGAGGGACTGCCTGTGATGAAGAGCTTTCTAACTGCAGAGCGAGTGTGATTGTCGGAGGTTTCGAACTGTTAAGGGAGTGGCACCATGTTTTGTTTGAAGGAAACAAACTGAAGCGTCTATAGATAGCCCGGACTGACGTGAGTAGCCCGCGGGGTTTACAAATGATAATCAGCGGGTGTATTCAGCATCAGCTGACTTCAGCGTGAAAGAATTTGAAGCTTCAGGGCAAGACATGTTAACTGCAGCAACACATTCCTGGGCTGGGGAGACAACGGCTTGTGTTCCCAATACACCGCGTTAACGCAGCCTGTGGGACAGCAAGCAAGCAAGGCTTACATTTATATAGCGCCTTTCACAACCACCGGACGTCCCGAAGCGCTGTGCAGCCAGCGAAGTACTTTTGGAGTGTGGTCACTGGTGTATTGTGGGAAAGGCGGCAACTAATCTGTGCACAGCAAGATCCCACACACAGCAATGTGATAATGACCAGATAATCTGTTTTTGTTGTTGACTGAGGGATAAATATTGGCCCCAGGACACCGGGGAGAACTCCCCCGCTCTTCTTCCAAATAGTGCCCCGGGATCTTTTACATCCACCTGAGAGCAGACGGGCCCTCGGTTTAACGTCTCATCCAATGGACAGCACCTCCGACAGTGCGGCACTCCCTCAGTACTACGCCTCCGACAGTGCAGCGCTCCCTCAGTACTGCCCCTCCGACAGTGCGGCGCTCCCTCAGCACTGCCCCTCCGACAGTGCGGCACTCCCTCAGCACTGCCCCTCCGACAGTGCGGCGCTCCCTCAGTACTGCCCCTCCGACAGTGCGGCGCTCTCTCAGTACTGCCCCTCCGACAGTGCAGCGCTCCCTCAGTACTGCCCCTCCGACAGTGCGGCACTCCCTCAGTACTGCCCCTGTGACAGTGCGGCGCTCCCTCAGTACTGCCCCTCCGACAGTGCGGCACTCCCTCAGTACTGCCCCTCTGACAGTGCGGCGCTCCCTCAGTAATGCCCCTCCGACAGTGCGGCACTCCCTCAGTACTGCCCCTCTGACAGTGCGGCACTCCCTCAGTACTGCCCCTCTGACAGTGCGGCACTCCCTCAGTACTGCCCCTCTGACAGTGCGGCACTCCCTCAGTACTGCCCCTCTGACAGTGCGGCACTCCCTCAGTGCTGCCCCTCCGACAGTGCGGCGCACCCTCAGTACTGCCCCTCCGACAGTGCGGCTCCCTCAGTACTGCCCCTCTGACAGTGCGGCACTCCCTCAGTACTGCCCCTCCGACAGTGCGGCGCTCCCTCAGTACTGCCCCTCCCTCAGCACTGCGCTGGCGTGTCAGCCTAGATGGATGTGCTCAAGTCCCTGGTAGGAATCGTGCTCCAAAGTAGAGATTGGTTGATCATCATTGTCATAGACAGTCCCTCGGGATCGAGGAAGACTTGCTTCCACTCTAAACACGAGTCATTAGGTGGCTGAACAGTCCAATATGAGAACCACAGTCCCTGTCACAGGTGGGACAGACAGTGGTTGAGGGAAGGGGAGGGTGGGACTGGTTTGCCGCACGCTCCTTCCGCTGCCTGCGCTTGGTTTCTGCATGCTCTCGGCGACGAGACTCGAGGTGCTCAGCGCCCTCCCGGATGCACTTCCTCCACTTAGGGTGGTCTTTGGCCAGGGACTCCCAGGTGTCGGTGGGGATGTTGCACTTTATCAGGGAGGCTTTGAGGGTGTCCCTGTAACATTTCCTCTGCCCACCTTTGGCTCGTTTGCCGTGAAGGAGTTCTGAGTAGAGCGCTTGCTTTGGGAGTCTCGTGTCGGAGGACATGTGGACAATGTGGCCCTGCCCAGCGGAGCTGGTCGAGTGTGGTCAGTGCTTCGATGCTGGGGATGTTGGCCTGGTCGAGGACGCTAACGTTGGTGCGTCTGTCCTCCCAGGGGATTTGTAGGATCTTGCGGAGACATCGTTGGTGGTATTTCTCCAGCGACTTGAGGTGTCTGCTGTACATGGTCCATGTCTCTGAGCCATACAGGAGGGCCACTGAGTCTGTGACTGTACAGCACTGAGGCCCGATCCAGCACAGCGCTGATTGAAGACACCTCTGGCTACTACTCCTCCTGTCCGAGGAGTAAAGTCGTTTAGGGTATTCAGTACACCTCAGTTTAAAAATGGCACATGCAGTGGAGCCTATTAAAGCCGTTTCAGAATGGTTTATGCAACACTGAAGGCCCCCTACGTGGATAGATGGGAGAACCTGGGATTGTTCTCCTCGGAGCAGACATGGTTAAGAGGAGATTTGATTGAGGTGTTCCAAATCATGAGGTGTCTGGACAGAGTAGAAAGGGAGAGACTGTTGGTGTGACCACACCTGGAGTATTGTGAGCAGTTTTGGTCTCCTTACCTAAGAAAGGATATACTTGCCACAGAGGGAGTGCAGCGAAGGTTCACCAGACTGATTCCTGGGATGGCAGGACTGTGGTATGAGGAGAGATTGGGTCGACTGGGCCTGTATTCACTAGAGTTTAGGAGAATGAGAGGGGATCTCATTGAAAGGTATAAAATTCTGACGGGGTTGGACAGACTGGATGCGGGGAGGATGTTTCCCGGGGCTGGGAAGTCTAGAACAAGGGGTCACAGTCTCAGGATACGGGGCAGGAAATTTAGGACCGAGATGAGGAGAAATGTTCTCACTCAGAGGGTGGTGAACCTGTGGAATTCTCTACCACAGAAGGCTGTGGAGGCCAAGTCACTGAATATATTTAAGAGGGAGACAGATAGATTTCTAGGCACAAAAGGTATCATAGAAACATAGAAAATAGGAGCAGGAGTAGGCCATTCGGCCCTTCGAGCCTGCATCACCATTCAGTAAGATCATGGCTGATCATTCACCTCAGTACCCCTTTCCTGCTTTCTCTCCATACCCCTCGATCCCTTTAGCCGTAAGGGTCATATCTAATTCCTTTTTGAATATATCCAACGAACTGGCCTCAACAACTTTCTGTGGTAGAGAATTCCACAGGTTAACAACTCTCTGAGTGAAGAAGTTTCTCCTCATCTCGGTCCTAAATGGCTTACCCCTTATCCTTAGACTGTGTCTCCTGGTTCTGGACTTCCCCAACATCGGGAACATTCTTCCTGCATCTAACCTGTCATAATTGTATATGTTTCTATGAGATCCCCTCTCATTCTTCTAAATTCCAGTGAATATAAGCCTAGTCAATCCAGTCTCTCCTCATATGTCTGTCCCGCCATCCCGGGAATCAGTCTGGTGAACCTTCGCTGCACTCCCTCAATAGCAAGAACATCCTTCCTCAGATTAGGAGACCAAAACTGAACACAATATTCCAGGTGAGGCCTCACCAAGGCCCTGTACAACTGCAGTAAGACCTCCCTGCTCCTATATTCAAATCCTCTCGCTATGAAGGCCAACATACCATTTGCCTTCTTCACCGCCTGCTGTACCTGCATGCCAACTTTCAATGACTGATGTACCTTGACACCCAGGTCTCGTTGCAGCTCCATCAAGGGGTATGGGGAAAAAGCGAGAATATGGTGTTGAGATAGAGGGTCAGCCATATTGAATGGTGGTGCAGGCTCGAGGGGCCGAATGGCCTACTACTGCTCCTATTTTCTATGTTTCTATCTTCCCATTGGCGGAAGGGTCGAGAACCAGAGGACACAGATTTAAGGCGATCGGTAGAAGAACCAATGTAGGCGACATGAGATAAAACAGCGAGTGTTTAGGATCTGGAATTCACGGCCTGAGAGGGGAGGGGAGGCAGACCCAATCGTGGCTTTCAAAGGGGAATTGGATAAGTGTCTGAAGGAAATAATTTGCTGGGTTACGGGGGAAAGGGTGGGGGAGTGGAACTGGCTGAGGTGCTCCTGCAGAGAGCCGGCACAGGCTCGACAGGCCGAATGGTTCTTTCTGTGCTGCAAACTATTCTATGAGTGTAAAGAGGATGGGTCCATTTACCCGGGGTTGGAACAGAAGCAGATAACACCGGAACACCAGGAGCCATCAACTTTAGGAAGATAATGGAAGTGTCAAAGAGCTGTGCAGCACCAATGGTGTGTTGCTGTCAGTGTGAAGACCATTTCCCAGACCTCGGGAGCCTCTTATCAACAAGAGCAGACATTGCCGATGAGATCCAACACCGCCTCCAGTGCGCCAGTGCAGCCTTCGGTCCCCTGAGGAAAACAGTGTTTGAAGACCAGGCCCTCAAATCTACCACCCAGCTCATGGTCTACAGGGCTGTAGTGATACCCGCCCTTCTGTATGGCTCAGAGACATGGACCATGTACAGTAGACACCTCAAGTCGCTGGAGAAATATCACCAACGATGTCCCCGCAAGATCCTACAAATCCCCCGGGAGGACAGACGTACCAACGTTAGCGTCCTCGACCAGGCCCAACATCCCCAGCATTGAAGCACTGACCACACTCAACCAGCTCCGCTGGGCGGGCCACATTGTCCGTATGCCCCTCCGACAGTGTGGAGCTCCCTCAGTACTGTCCCTACGACAGTGTGGCACTCCCTCAGTACTGCCCCTCCGACAGTGTGGCACTCCCTCCGTACCGCACCTCTGACAGTGCGGCACTCCCTCAGTACTGCCCCTCCGACAGTACAGCACTCCTTCAGTACTGCCCCTCCGACAGTGCAAAGCTCCCTCAGTACCGCACCTCCGACAGTGCGGCACTCCCTCAGTACTGTCCCTACGACAGTGTGGCACTCCCTCAGTACCGCACCTCTGACAGTGTGGCACTCCCTCAGTATTGCCCCTCCGACAGTGCAGCACTCCCTCAGTACTGCCCCTCCGACAGTGCAGAGCTCCCTCAGTACCGCACCTCCGACAGTGCGGCACTCCCTCAGTACTGCCCCTCTGACAGTGCGGCACTCCCTCAGTACTGCCCCTCCGACAGTGCGGCACTCCCTCAGTACTGCCCCTCCGACAGTGCGGCACTCCCTCAGTACTGCACTGGGAGTGTCAGCCTAAATATGTGCTCAAATTCCTGGAGTGAGACTTGAACCCACAACCGACTGACTCAGAGGCGAGGGTGCTGCCCACTGAGTCACAGTGACAGAGAGCCAGAGAGTTGGTCAATGCAACAGATGTCAGGAAAGCTCTGCTGACGGTCTCTGTGTTCACAGTGATACTATAATGGTGCTAATGTGTGCTGGAATCATTGCAGTTATTTTGCAACATCGCTACTTCATCCCACATATTTTGGTGCTGTGGTAACATTTTTCAACAGGATGTGAGCTTGATTATTTTAAATAAAGTATCGCGTCTTCCCAAAGCTCGCCAGTGAATTGAATGTGATTCAGTCAAAACCTGTGGGAAACTGGTGGATGCATTCGATATGTGTTTCCTGAAGCTTCTTCAGTAACCTTTCGAGAATTCCACCTCCATAACATCGCCCACCTCCGCCCCTGCCTCAGCTCATCCACTGCTGAAGCCCTCATCCATGCCTTTATTACCTCCAGACTTGACTGTTCCAACGCACTCCTGGCTGGCCTCCCACATTCTACCCGACGTAAACTAGAGGTGATCCAAAACTCAGCTGCCCCGTGTCCGAACTCGCACCGAGTCCCGCTCACCCATCACCCCCTGTGCTCGCTGCCCCGTTACCTAACTTGCACCCAGTCCCACTCACCCATCACCCCCTGTGCTCACTGCCCCGTGTCCTAACTCGCACCCAGTCCCACTCACCCATCACCCCCTGTGCTCACTGCCCCGTGTCCTAACTCGCACCGAGTCCCGCTCACCCATCACCCCCTGTGCTCACTGCCCCATGTCCTAACTCGCACCAAGTCCCGCTCACCCATCACCCCCTGTGCTCACTGCCCCGTGTCCTAACTCGCACCCAGTCCCGCTCACCCATCACCCCCTGTGCTCACTGCCCCGTGTCCTAACTCGCTCCGAGTCCCGCTCACCCATCACCCCCTGTGCTCACTGCCCCGTGTCCTAACTCACACCCAGTACCGCTCACCCATCACCCCCTGTGCTCACTGCCCCATGTCCTAACTCGCACCCAGTCCCGCTCACCCATCACCCCCTGTGCTCACTGACCTACATTGGGTCCCGGTTAAGCAACGCCTCGATTTCAAAATTCTCATCCTTGTTTACAAATCCCTCCAGGGCCCTCGCCCCTCCCTATCTCTGTAACCTGCTCCAGCCCCCAAACCTTCCCTATCTCTGTAACCTCCTCCAGCCCCTACACCCCTCCCTATCTCTGTAACCTCCTCCAGCTCCTACATCCCTCCCTATCTCTGTAATCTCCTCCAGCCCCACACCCCTCCCTATCTCTGTAATCTCCTCCAGCCCCTACACCCCTCCCTATCTCTGTAACCCCCTCCAGCCCTACACCCTTCCCTATCTCTGTAACCTCCTCCAGCCCCACAACCCCCCGAGACATCTGCACTCCTCTAACTCTGCCCTCCTGACCATCCCTGATTATAATCGCTCCACCATCGGTGGCCGTGCCTTCAGCTGCCTGGGCCCCAAGCTCTGGAACTCCCTCCCTAAACCTCTCCGCCTCTCTCCCTCTCTTTCCTCCTTCAAGACACTCCTTAAATCTTCCCTCTGTGACCCAGCTTTTGGTCACCTGCGCTAATTTCTACTTATGCGGCTCAGGGTCAAATGTTTTTTTGTCTCATAACACTCCTGTGAAGCACCTTGAGACGTTTCACTACGTCAGAGGCGCTATATAAATGTAAGTTGCTGTATTTGCAGTTTGAACAAGAGGTGCCTTCGATGTTGAGT
This sequence comes from Pristiophorus japonicus, assembly GCF_044704955.1. Lineage (NCBI taxonomy): Eukaryota > Metazoa > Chordata > Chondrichthyes > Pristiophoridae > Pristiophorus > Pristiophorus japonicus. Next base: position 692,933 of record NC_091995.1, on the reverse strand, counting down.
TGGCAATGGAGAGGACCATTTGATTTGTTACTGTCACTGGGGAGGTCACTTTATCATCATCATCGTAGGCAGTCTCTCGGGATCGAGGAAGACTTGCTTCCACTCTTAAATTCAGTCCTTAGGTGACTGAACAGTCCAATAGGGGAACCACAGTCCCTGTCACAGGTGGGACAGACAGTGGTTGAGGGAAGGGGAGGGTGGGACTGGTTTGCCGCACGCTCCTTCCGCTGCCTGCGCTTGGTTTCTGCATGCTCTCGGCGACGAGACTCGAGGTGCTCAGCGCCCTCCCGGATGCACTTCCTCCACTTAGGGCGGGCTGGTCTTTGGCCAGGGACTCCCAGGTGTCGGTGGGGATGTCGCACTTTATCAGGGAGGCTTTGAGGGTGTCCCTGTAACGTTTCCTCTGCCCACCTTTGGTTTGTTTGCCGTGAAGGAGTTCCGAGTAGAGCGCTTGCTTTGGGAGTCTCGTGTCTGGCATGTGGACAATGTGGCCCTGCCCAGCGGAGCTGGTCGAGTGTGGTCAGTGCTTCGATGTTGGCCTGGTCGAGGACACTAATGGAGCTGATCAAGTCTCCTTAAATCCGGAGGCCAAAACTGCACGCAGTACTCCAGGTGTGGCCTCACCAATACCCTGTACAACTGTAGCAGGACTTCCCTGCTTTTATACTCCGTCCCCCTTTGCAATAAAGGCCAGGATTCCTTTTGCCTTCCGAGATGAAAAATTCCAATGAACCATTTTTACTCTGATTACAAAAACACACCAAAATGCACTCATGGAAAAACTTACACTTTAAACTAAAGAAGGTTTTGAAGAACAATAAAACAAGAATTGTTCAGAAAATATTTCCCACTTTGGGCAGGAGCAGGTCTTTGATTGGCAGTGGTGATGGTTGGCTGATGGATAGATGGATTAGCCAATCGTAAGGCAGACCGAGGAGGTCGGCCAATCAGAGGTAAGGGGCGGGTCTTCCGCTGGAGACGGGGCAAAAGTTTCAGCAAACTTTGGTGAAACTTTTTTTTACTACTGCAGGCGGTGGGTGAGGTGTCGGAACCCGGCGAGGGAGTGACTTCTGCTTCAAGTCAGTGTTCCAGGCAATGGAGGTCCCACCACAGCCCACCTACAGTGTAGCTCAGGAGAAGTTCCGAGCCTCGGTCGGCTGGCTGTGTTGTAAGGTGTTAGGCACAGGTAAGATCAGACAGTCTCACATCTACCTGGACCACACCTTGTCAAGGTGCTCCGGTAACTATCACTCCATCCCACAGCAAGTCCTGGGCTCCAGACCCACTCCAACAGACAGGAGCCCCATAATCCAGCCTGACACTGTCAGAGGGGCAGTGCTGAGGGAGTGTCGGAGGGTTGGTGCTGAGGGAGTGCCGCACTGTCAGAGGGGCAGAGCTGAGGGAGTGTCGGAGGGTCGGTGCTGAGGGAGTGCCGCACTGTCAGAGGGGCAGAGCTGAGGGAGTGCCGTACTGTCGGAGGGCCGGTGCTGAGGGAGTGCCGCGCTGTCGGAGGGGCAGAGCTGAGGGAGTGCTGTACTGTTGCAGGGGCAGTGCTGAGGGAGTGCCGCACTGTCGGAGGGGCAGTACTGAGGGAGTGCCGTACTGTTGCAGGGGCAGAGCTGAGGGAGTGCCGCACTGTCCGAGGGGCAGAGCTGAGGGAGTGCCGCACTGTCGGAGGGGCAGTACTGAGGGAGCGCCGCGCTGTCGGAGGGGCAGTACTGAGGGAGCGCCGCACTGTCGGAGGGGCAGAGCTGGGGGAGAGCCGCACTGTCGGAGGGGCAGTGCTGAGGGAGCGCCGCACTGTCGGAGGGGCAGTGCTGAGGGAGTGCCGCACTGTCGGAGGGGCAGAGCTGAGGGAGTGCCGTACTGTCGGAGGGCCGGTGCTGAGGGAGTGCCGCGCTGTCGGAGGGGCAGAGCTGAGGGAGTGCTGTACTGTTGCAGGGGCAGTGCTGAGGGAGTGCCGCACTGTCCGAGGGGCAGAGCTGAGGGAGTGCCGCACTGTCGGAGGGGCAGTGCTGAGGGAGAGCCGTACTGTCGGTGCTGAGGGAGCGCCGCACTGTCGGAGGGGCAGAGCTGGGGGAGAGCCGCACTGTCGGAGGGGCAGTGCTGAGGGAGCGCCGCACTGTCGGAGGGGCAGTGCTGAGGGAGTGCCGCACTGTCGGAGGGGCAGTGCTGAGGGAGAGCCGTACTGTCGGTGCTGAGGGAGTGCCGCACTGTCGGAGGGGCAGTACTGAGGGAGTGTCGGAGGGGCAGTACTGAGGGAGCGCTGCACTCTGCTGTCGGAGGGACAGTCCTGAGGGAGTGCCGCACTGTCATTCTAACCAACCTCACTAAAAAACAGATTATCTGGTTGTTATCACATTGCTGTGTGTGCGGGAGAGCTTGCTGTGTGTGCGGGAGAGCTTGCTGTGTGTGCGGGAGAGCTTGCACATTACTACAGTGACCATTCTTCACAGTGCTTCACTGGCTGTAAAGCACTTTGAGATGTCGAGATTGTGTCTAAAAGCAAGTCTTTCCCTTGTTGGCGCTCAGCACCTCCCTGTTTTGAAATGCAGCCTTAGTTCATTTGGGGCATTAATTGTCGAGACATTTGTTTAAACTCTGCATCCCGTCGGATATTTGAGGGGGTGAGGGGGAAACTCCATTGGAAGTGCTTACCCAGCTGACACACCCTGCAGGTTGTGACGGGTCTCCTACCCCAGTATTTATGGAGACTCTGGCTTGGGGTTTTGTCGAGCAGGTTGTTAGCAATGTTGCCAGGATACAGAAGTCTCCAATGTGCAAAGTGCTGAACTGTGAAATATTTGAATATGCAGTGGATGCAGGAACTGTGCCAACTGCCCCGTTCCTGTTGTACAGCAAGTGATCAGGAAGGCCAGTGGAAAGGGGGATGGAGTATAAAAGCAGGGAAGTCTTGCTCCAGTTATACGGGGTATTGGTGAGGCCACACCTGGAGTACTGTGTGCAGTTTTGGTTTCCATATTTACGAAAGGATGTACTTGCTTTGGAGGCAGTTCAGAGAAGGTACACTCGGTTGATTCCGGGGATGAGGGGGTTGACTTATGAGGAAAGGTTGAGGAGGTTGGGCCTCTACTCATTGGCGTTCAGAAGAATGAGAGGTGATCTTATCGAAACGTATAGGATTATTGTTGTATATGCAAGCACTCTGATAATGACTCCATGAGATAAGTGTATAGTACTTGAACTGTAGTGATTTTAGAACTAGAGTGAAGACACTAAGAGGTGAGCTCCCTTTTATACTGGGTTACCTGCAGTGTACAGGTGACCCTTGGGTCTCCAGCAGCAGCACCCTCTGGTGTACAGGTATGGTGTATACAGTGTTACAGTACATACATTAACATGCATACTTAACAATTATGAGGGGGCTTGACAAGGTGGATACAGAGAGGATGTTTCCACTGATGGGGGAGACTAGAACTAGGGGGCATAATCTCAGAATAAGGGGCCGCCCATTTAAAACTGAGATGAGGAGGAAATTCTTCTCTCAGAGGGTTGTAAATCTGTGGAATTCTCTGCCTCAGAGAGCTGTGGAAGCTGGAACATTGAATATATTTAAGGTGGAGATAGACAGATTTTTGAGCGATAAGTGAGTGAAGGGTTATGGGGAGCGGGCAGGGAAGTGGAGCTGAGTCCATGATCAGATCAGCCATGATGGTATTAAATGGCGGAGCAGGCTCGAGGGGCCGTATGGCCCACTCCTGCTCCTATTTCTGATGTTCTTACGGGGGGGGGAGAAATAACCATCCTTTTGCTCATTTGTGTTCTTTGTTGTAAATTTGCAATTCCATAAAGAAAGGATTACATTTATATAAGAACATCGCTGAAATTCTCCAGTCCCGGCAACATCCTGGTAAATCTCCTCTGCACCCTCTCCAGTGCAATCACATCTTTCCTGTAATGTGGTGACCAGAACTGTACGCAGTACTCCAGCTGTGGCGTAACCAGTGTTTTATACAGTTCAAGTATAACCCCCCTGCTCTTGTATCCCATGCCTCGGCTATGAGGACAGATTGAGTAGGGCCAGGCCGATACTCTAGAGTTTAGAAGAATGAGAGGGGATCTCTTTGAAACATTGAATATTCTTACAGGGCTTGACAGGGTAGATGCAGGGAGGATGTTCCCCCCCGGGCTGGGGAGTCTAGAACCAGGGGTCACAGTCTCAGACTCAGGGGTCGGCCATTTGGGACTGAGATGAGGAGAAACTTCTTCACTCAGAGGGTGGTGAATGTTTGGAATTCTCTGCCCCAGAGGACTGTGGAGGCTCAGTCGTTGAGTATATTCAAAACTGAGATCGATAGATTTTTGGATATTATGGAAATCAAGGGATCGGGCGGGAAAGTGGAGTTGAGGTGGAAGATCAGCCGTGATCTCATTGAATGGCGGAGCAGGCTCGAGGGGCCGAATGGCCGACTCCTGCTCCTATTCCTCATGTTCTTAAGTTCCTTGGGTACATGAAGTCTTTCTGGGTGATAATGCTGCTGGACTAGTGATCCAGAGGCCAGGACTAATAATCCAGGGCAGCTGAGGCAATTTACATCCAGTTCATTGAGTGAAAAACAAGTATCAGGATAGTGACCATCAAACTATCAGATTGTCGTAAAAACCCAACTGGTTCAGCAATGATCCTATCGGGAGGGAAATCTGCCGCCCTGACCCGGTCTGGCCTATAGGTGACTCCAGGCGCGCAGCAATGTGGCTGGCTCTTAACTGCCCCCTGAAATGGCTCAGCGCGACACTCAAAGAAAGAAGTGCATTTATATAGCGCCTTTCACGACCACCGGACGTCCCAAAGCGCTTTACAGCCAATGAAGTACTTTTGGAGTGTAGTCGCTGTTGTATTGTGGGAAACGCGGCAGCCAATTTGCGCACAGCAAGCTCCCACACACAGCACTGTGATAATGACCCAGATAATCTGGTTTTTGTTGTTGATTTGAGGGATAGATATTGGCCCCAGGGCACCGGGAATAACTCCCTCGCTCTTCAAAATAGTGCCCTAGGATCTTTTACATCCACCTGAGAGAGCAGACGGGGCCTCGGTTTAACGTCTCATCCGACAGTGCGGCACTCCCTCAGTACTGCCCCTCCGACAGTGTGGCACTCCCTCAGTACTGCCCCTCCGACAGTGCGGCGCTCCCTCAGTACTGCCCCTCCGACAGTGCGGCGCTCCCTCAGTACTGCCCCTCCGACAGTGCGGCACTCCCTCAGTACTGCCCCTCCGACAGTGCGGCGCTCCCTCAGTACTGCCCCTCCGACAGTGCGGCGCTCCCTCAGTACTGCCCCTCCGACAGTGCGGCGCTCCCTCAGTACTGCCCCTCCGACAGTGCGGCGCTCCCTCAGTACTGCCCCTCCGACAGTGCGGCGCTCCCTCAGTACTGCCCCTCCGACAGTGCGGCGCTCCCTCAGTACTGCCCCTCCGACAGTGCGGCACTCCCTCAGTACTGCCCCTCCGACAGTGCGGCACTCCCTCAGTACTGCCCCTCCGACAGTGCGGCACTCCCTCAGTACTGCCCCTCCGACAGTGCGGCACTCCCTCAGTACTGCCCCTCCGACAGTGCGGCACTCCCTCAGTACTGCCCCTCCGACAGTGCGGCACTCCCTCAGTACCGCCCCTCCGACAGTGCGATATGGCACTCCCTCAGTACTGCCCTGGGAGTGTCAGCCTAGATTTATGTGCTCTGGTCCCTGGAGTGGGACTTGAACCCACAAAGTTCTGACTCAGGTGAGAGTGCTGCTCACTGAGCCACAGCTGACCAGGACAGTTAGAGATGGGCAATAAATACTGGCCTTGCCAGCAACGCTCACATCCCAGAAACAAATCATGAAAAGTTCGGCTTGCAGAGATTTCCCAGGTGACCTGATCGATCTGCCACTCCGTGAAGCCGAGTTTAACGACCAACACGGAGTCCGACGGTGAAAATCCATAATTTGGAAGCGTGGAATTAATCGCTGTCAGCTTGTGCCTGCAGAGTGAGGTAACGTGGGTCCTACGGATTGTTTATTTTTGAGCAGTGACGTACTCAAGACTGGCTGTGGTAACAACTTAAATCGCTCCGAAGCACTTCCATTCCGCCCCCACAGTGTGCAGTGGCTTGGTGATTAAATATCACGTGATCTCACTGCCCTGTGCTTGTTTTCAGCCTTGTCTCATAGGAACGTAAGGATTAGGAGCAGGAGTAGGCCATTTGGTGCCTCGAGCCTGCTCGGCCCTTCAATAAGATCGTCTACCTCAATGTTTTCCCGCCCGATCCCCATATCCGACTTGGACAGGTTAGGTGAGTGGGCAAATACATGGCAGATGCAGTATAATGTGGATAAATGTGAGGTTATCCCCTTTGGGGGCAAAAACAGGAAGGCAGAATATTATCTGAATGGTGACAGATTAGGAAAAGAGGAGGTGCAACGAGACCTGGGTGTCATGGTACATCAGTCATTGAAAGTTGGCATGCAGGTACAGCAGGTGGTGAAGAAGGTAAATGGTATGTTGGTCTTCATAGCGAGAGGATTTGAGTATAGGAGCAGGGAGGTCTTACTGCAGTTGTACAGGGCCTTAGTGAGGCCTCACCTGGAATATTGTGTTAGTTTTGGTCTCCTAATCTGAGGAAGGACGTTCTTGCTATTGAGGGAGTGCAGCGAAGGTTCACCAGACTGATTCCCGGGATGGCAGGACTGACATATGAGGAGAGACTGGATCGACTGGGCCTGTGTTCACTGGAGTTTATAAGGATGAGAGGTGATCTCATAGAAACATATAAAATTCTGACGGGACTGGACAGGTTAGATGCAGGAAGAATGTTCCCGATGTTGGGGAAGTCCAGAGCCAGGGGTCACAGTCTAAGGATAAGGGGTAAGCCATTTAGGATCGAGATGAGGAGAAACTTCTTCACCCAGAGAGTGGTGAACCTGTGGAATTCTCTACCACAGAAAGTAGTTGATGCCTGTTCATTGGATATATTCAAGAGGGAGTTAGATGTGGCCCTTACGGTTAAGGGGATCAAGGGGTATGGAGAGAAAGCAGGAAAGGGTTACTGAGGGAATGATCAGCCATGATCTTATTGAATGGTGGTGCAGGCTCGAAGGGCCAAATGGCCTACTCCTGCACCTATTTTCTATGTTTCCCCGAGAGTCCAAAAATCTGTCTATCTCCACCTTAAATTTATTCAATGTCCCGGCTTCCACAGCTCTCTGGGGCAGTGAATTCCACAGATTTACGACCCTCTGAGAGAAGAAATTCCTCCTCATCTCAGTATGTCAGCCGTGGCTGAGTGGGTATTTCTCTCTCTCCCTATGAGTCATAAGGTTGTGGATTCAAGTCCCACTCCAGGGACTCGAGCACAAAAATCCAGGCTGTCACTCCCAGTGCTGTACTGAGGGAGTGCCGCACTGTCGGAGGGGCAGTACTGAGGGAGTGCCGCACTGTCGGAGGGGCAGTACTGAGGGAGTGCCGCACTGTCGGAGGGGCAGTACTGAGGGAGTGCCGCACTGTCGGAGGGGCAGTCCTGAGGGAGCGCCGCACTGTCGGAGGGGCAGTACTGAGGGAGCGCCGCACTGTCGGAGGGGCAGTACTGAGGGAGCGCCGCACTGTCGGAGGGGCAGTACTGAGGGAGTGCCGCACTGTCGGAGGGGCAGTACTGAGGGAGCGCCGCACTGTTGGAGGGGCCAACTTTCGGATGAGACGTTAAAACGAGGCCCCGCCTGCTCTCTCGAGGTGGATGTAAAAGATCCCGGGGCACTATTTGGAAGAAGAGCGGGGGAGTTCTCTCCGGTGTCCTGGGGCAATATTTATCCCTCAGTCAACATAACAAATAAACAGATTATCTGGTCACTATCACATCGCTGTGTGTGGGAGCTTGCTGTGCGCAAATTGGCTGCCGCGTTTCCCACAATACAACAGTGACCACACTCCAAAAGTACTTCACTGGCTGTAAAGTGCCTCGAGGCGTCAGGTGGCCATGATAGGCGCTATATAAATGTAAGTCTTTCCTTGGATTGAGAGGAGCCCACAGTTGGTTTGTGGGGATGTGGGTTATTGCAGAGCGAGCCCTGTGACTGGATTCTGGGACTGTGTGTGATGCCTTGCCATAGTTACTGTGTGAAGCCTGCCATTATCGCTCGGTAACTCCCAGCTCCTCCCCTGACACTGGCGTGTGACCAACAACATCCGTTACCATTGGTTCGCACATTCTTCCTCCTAAAGTTGGGTTACACTCTTGGGTTGGGCTATCTGTTCCCTCCAGTCCCGTGTCGGGAAGATGAAGGAAGACTTGCCTTGATATAGCGCCTTTCACCACCACCAGAGACCTCAACGCGCTTTTACAGCCAATGACGTACTTCTGGAGTGTAGTCACTGTTGCATTGTGGGAAACGCGGCAGCCAATGTGCGCACAGCAAGATCCCACGCACAGCACTGTGATCGTGACCCAGATAATCTGTTTTTGTTGTTGATTGAGGGATAAATATTAGCCCCAGGACACCGGGGAGAACTCCCCCGCTCTTCTTCCAAATAGTGCCATGGGATCTTTTACGTCTACCCGAGAGAGCAGACGGGGCCTCGGTTTAACGTCTCATTCGAAAGGCGGCCCCTCCGACAGTGCGACGCTCCCTCAGTACTGCCCCTCCGACAGTGCGGCACTCCCTCAGTACTGCCCCTCCAACAGTGCGGTACTCCCTCAGTACTGTCCCTCCAACAGTGCGGCACTCCCTCAGTACTGCCCCTCCGACAGTGCGGCACTCCCTCAGTACTGCCCCTCCGACAGTGCGGCGCTCCCTCAGTACTGCCCCTCCGACAGTGCGGCGCTCCCTCAGTACTGCCCCTCCGACAGTGCGGCACTCCCTCAGTACTGTCCCTCCAACAGTGCGGCACTCCCTCAGTATTGCCCCTCCGACAGTGCGGTACTCCCTCAGTACTGTCCCTCCGACAGTATGACGCTCCCTCAGTCCTGCCCCTCCGACAGTACGGTGCTCCCTCAGTACTGTCCCTCCGACAGTATGACGCTCCCTCAGTCCTGCCCCTCCGACAGTACGGTGCTCCCTCAGTACTGTCCCTCCGACAGTATGACGCTCCCTCAGTCCTGCCCCTCCGACAGTACGGTGCTCCCTCAGTACTGCCCCTCCGACAGTGCGGCACTCTCTCAGTCCTGCCCCTCCGACAGTACGGTGCTCCCTCAGTACTGCCCCTCCGACAGTGTGGCACTCCCTCAGTACTGTCCCTCCGACAATACGGCGCTCCCTCAGTACTGCCCCTCTGACAGTGCGGCACTCCCTCAGTACTGACCCTCCGACAATGCGGCACTCCCTCAGCACTGCCCCTCCGACAGTGCGGCACTCCCTCAGTACTGCCCCTCCGACAGTGCGCACTCCCTCAGTACTACCCCTCCGACAGTGCGACGCTCCCTCAGTACCGCCCCTCCAACAGCGCAGTACGGTGCTCCCTCAGTACCGCCCCTCCGACAGCGCAGTACGGTGCTCCCTCAGTACTGCCCCTCCGACAGTATGACGCTCCCTCAGTCCTGCCCCACCGACAGTACGGTGCTCCCTCAGTCCTGCCCCTCCGACAGTACGGTGCTCCCTCAGTACTGCCCCTCCGACAGTACGGCGCTCCCTCAGTACTGCCCCTCCGACAGTGCGGCACTCCCTCAGTACTGCCCCTTCCGACAGTACGGTGCTCCCTCAGTACTGCCCCTCCGACAGTACGGTGCTCCCTCAGTACTGCCCCTCCGACAGTACGGTGCTCCCTCAGTACTGCCCCTCCGACAGTACGGTGCTCCCTCAGTACTGCCCCTCCGACAGTACGGTGCTCCCTCAGTACTGCCCCTCCGACAGTACGGTGCTCCCTCAGTACTGCCCCTCCGACAGTACGGTGCTCCCTCAGTACTGCCCCTCCGACAGTACGGTGCTCCCTCAGTACTGCCCCTCCGACAGTACGGTGCTCCCTCAGTACTGCCCCTCCGACAGTACGGTGCTCCCTCAGTACTGCCCCTCCGACAGTACGGTGCTCCCTCAGTACTGCCCCAGCTCGCACCTTACCCACCCTGGGGGAAGAGGACGGATTCTCTGTCTCCACCACAGTCACACAGTGGAACCTGGGACGTGTTGTTGTGTCTGGGGAATGTGCTCAGTGTTCCTGAGCTGTTCGGGGGGAGGGGGTGGGAGGGATGAGCCGTACCTGCTTATACCTGCATCAATCTGCCATTCCGTGAGTTCCTCATACCTGATTCGTGCTCCGGTGCTAGTGTTTTGTGGCCGGGAATTGGATTCCTGGGCACCTTTGTTCCAGAGAGTAATTAAACTGCTCCCAATATGTAGCTATTGTCATTTGAGACTTGTAGTTGTGTCTGTGTGGTCTGTGTGTGTACCTGTCCTGTCTGTCTAGAACATCAGAAGTAGGAGCAGGAGTCGGCCATTCGGCCCCTCGAGCCTGCTCCGCCATTTAATACGATCATGGCTGATCCGATCATGGACTCAGCTCCACTTCCCTGCCCGCTCCCCATAACCCTTCACTCCCTTATCGTTCAAAAATCTGTCTATCTCCGCCTTAAATATATTCAATGTCCCAGCTTCCACAGCTCTCTGAGGCAACGAATTCCATAGATTTACAACCCTCTGAGAAGAAATTCCTCCTCATCTCAGTTTTAAATGGGTGGCCCCTTATTCTAAGACCATGCCCCCTAGTTCTAGTCTCCCCCATCAGTGGAAACATCCTCTCTGTATCCACCTTGTCAAGCACCCTCATAATCTGATACGTTTCGATAAGATCACCTCTCATTCTTCTGAATTCCAATGAGTAGAGGCCCAACCTACTCAACCTTTCCTCATAAGTCAACCCCCTCATCCCCGGAATCAACCGAGTGAACCTTCTCTGAACTGCCTCCAAAGCAAGTATATCCTTTCGTAAATATGGAGATCAAAACTGCACGCAGTATTCCAGGTGTGGCCTCACCAATACCCTGTATAACCGTGGCAAGACTTCCCTGCTTTTATACTCCATCCCCTTTGTAATAAAGGCCAAGATACCATTGGCCTTCCTGATCACTTGCTGTACCTGCATACTATCCTTTTGTGTTTCATGCACAAGTAACCCCCAGGTCCCGCTGTACTGCAGCACTTTGCAATCTTTCTCCATTTAAATAATAACTTGCTTTTTTTTGTTTGTGTGTGTATGTGTTATCTCCAAGAAACAAGTTGCATTTCGATAGCGCCTATCACCACCTTGGTACATCCGGAAGTGAGCCAGACCGAGGAGACAATGATCATAGGAACAGGAGGAGGCCCATTCAACCCTTCAAGCCTGTTACACAGGAACAGGAGGAAGCCATTCTGCCCCTCGAGCCGGTTACACAGGAACAGGAGGAGGCATACAGTTCTGGTCTCCATATTTATGAAAGGATATACTTGCTTTGGAGGCAGTTCAGAGAAGGTTCACTCGGTTGATTGTGGAGATGAGGAGGTTGTCTTATGAGGGAAAGGTTGAGTAGGAATTCTCTGCCTCAGAGAGCTGTGGAAGCCGGGACATTGAATATATTTAAGGTGCAGATAGACAGATTGTTGAGCGATAAGGGAGTGAAGGGAGTGAAGGGTTATGGGGAGTGGGCAGGGAAGTGGAGCTAAGTCCATGATTGGATCAGCCATGATGGTATTAAATGGCGGAGCAGGCTCGAGGGGCCGTATGGCCTACTCCTGCTCCTATTTCTGATGTTCTTGTGTACCCTTGACTAGCAAAAATCTCTCCATATGGGATGTAAACTGATTATTTGAGCTTGCATCTTGTGTTTGCAGTAGGAGAGAGTGCTCTACTTCTATCTCCCTTTGTCTGGAGAAATGTTTCTTAACTTCTCCCCTGAATGGCAGAGTTCTGATTTTAAGTTTGTGTCCCCGTGTCCTCGATTCCCCGCACCAGCGAAAAAAGCTTCTCTCTCGCTCTTCCCCATCAATTCTTTCAGAATCCTAACAAGCTCAGTCAAATCCCCCCTTCACCTTTTATACCCGCCCTCCTGTATGTCTCAGAGACATGGACCATGTACAGTAGACACCTCAAGTCACTGGAGAAATATACCACCGACGATGTCTCCGCAAGATCCTGCAAATTCCCTGGGAGGACAGACGCACCAACGTTAGCGTCCTCGACCAGGCCAACATCCCCAGCATCGAAGCACTGACCACACTCGACCAGCTCCGCTGGGCAGGCCACATTGTCCGTATGCCCGACACGAGACTCCCAAAGCAAGCGTTCTACTCTGAACTCCTTCACGGCAAACGAGCCAAAGGTGGGCAGAGGAAACGTTACAGGGACACCCTCAAAGCCTCCCTGATAAAGTGCAACATCCCCACCGACACCTGGGAGTCCCTGGCCAAAGACCGCCCAAAGTGGAGGAAGTGCATTCGGGAGGGCGCTGAGCACCTCGAGTCTCGTCGCCGAGAGCATGCAGAAACCAAGCGCAGGCAGCGGAAGGAGCGTGCGGCAAACCAGTCCCACCCTCCCCTTCCCTCAACCACTGTCTGTCCCACCTGTGACAGGGACTGTGGGTCCCATATTGGACTGTTCAGTCACCTGAGGACTCACGCTTCGAGTGGAAGCAAGTCTTCCTCGATCCCGAGGGACTGCCTATGATGATAGACCAGGGAGTACTGGCCTAGTGTGTGCAATCTCCCCTCCATTATCAAACCCTTGAAGCCCTTCCAAAAATAAAGATTGAAGTGCGGAACAGACAGCAGTGCGCTCTTTATGTGAGCTGTTGACTCGAGATTCAATGGAGAGACGGTTGAAAGTCGAGACTTGACCATTCCAACGCACTCCTGGCCGGCCTCCCACATTCTACCCGCCGTAAACTAGAGGTGATCCCAAAACTCTGTTGCCCCCGTGTCCTAACTCGCACCGAGTCCCACTCACCCATCACCCCCTGTGCTCACTGCCCCGTGTCCGAACTCACACCCAGTCCCACTCACCCATCACCTCCTGTGCTCACTGACCCCGTGTCCTAACTCGCACCCAGTCCCACTCACCCATCACCCCCTGTGCTCACTGACCCCGTGTCCTAACTCACACCCAGTCCCACTCACCCATCACCCCCTGTGCTCACTGCCCCGTGTCCTAACTCACACCCAGTCCCACTCACCCATCACCCCTTGTGCTCACTGCCCCGTGTCCTAACTCGCACCACATTCCACTCACCCATCACCCCCTGTGCTCACTGACCCGTGTCCTAACTCACACCCAGTCCCACTCACCCATCACCTCCTGTGCTCACTGCCCCATGTCCTAACTCTCACCCAGTCCCACTCACCCATCACCCCCTGTGCTCACTGACCCGTGTCCTAACTCACACCCAGCCCCACTCACCCATCACCTCCTGTGCTCACTGCCCCATGTCCTAACTCTCACCCAGTCCCACTCACCCATCACCCCCTGTGCTCACTGCCCCGTGTCCTAACTCACACCCAGTCCCACTCACCCATCACCCCCTGTGCTCACTGACCCCGTGTCCTAACTCGCACCCAGTCCCGCTCACCCATCACCCCCTGTGCTCACTGCCCCGTGTCCTAACTCGCACCAAGTCCCACTCACCCATCACCCACTGTGCTCACTGACCCCGTGTCCTAACTCACACCCAGTCCCGCTCACCCATCACCCCCTGTGCTCAGTGCCCCGTGTCCTAACTCGCACCAAGTCCCACTCACCCATCACCCACTGTGCTCACTGACCCCGTGTCCTAACTCGCACCCAGTCCCACTCACCCATCACCCCCCGTGCTCACTGCCCCCGTGTCCTAACTCGCACCCAGTCCCACTCACCCATCACTCCCTGTGCTCACTGACCCCGTGTCCTAACTCACACCCAGTCCCACTCACCCATCACCCACTGTGCTCACTGACCCCGTGTCCTAACTCACACCCAGTCCCACTCACCCATCACCCCCTGTGCTCGCTGCCCCGTGTCCTAACTCACACCCAGTCCCACTCACCCATCACCCTCTGTGCTCACTGCCCCGTGTCCCAACTCACACCCAGTCCCACTCACCCATCACCCCCTGTGCTCACTGACCCCGTGTCCTAACTCACACCCAGTCCCACTCACCCATCACCCCCTGTGCTCACTGACCCCGTGTCCTAACTCACACCCAGTCCCACTCACCCATCACCCCCTGTGCTCAGTGCCCCACGTTGGCTTCCGGTTAAGGAACGCCTCGATTTCAAAATTCTCAAACTGTTTACAAATCCCTCCATGGCCCTCACCCCTCCCTATCTCTGTTATCTCCTCCAGCCCCCACAACCCCCCGAGATCTCTGCACTCCTCTAACGCTGCCCTCTTGACCATCCCTGATTATAATCGCTCCACCATCGGTGGCCGTGCCTTCAGCTGCCTGGGCCCCAAGCTCTGGAACTTCCTCCTTAAACCTCTCCGCGCCTCTACCTCTCTTTCCTCCTTGAAGAAGCTCCTTAAAACCTCCCTCTGTGGTCACCTGCGCTAATTTCTACTTATGCAGCCCGGTGTGAAATTTCTATCTCATAATCCTCCTGTGAAGCACCTTGGGATGTTGCACTATGTTAAAAGTGCAATTTAAATTCAGGTTGTATTTATAAATCCAGAGACAGATACTCCGTGGAATGCCTCGTGTGATGGGACAAGTTGGCAGTCGATGAGATCATTTGTGGTGCGGAGAGTTTGAGGAGAGTTTGACCTCTCGGCCGATTGTCTGCGTGTCTCGGGAGATTAAATAACCCGGGCAGAGTCTGGGCTGCTGCATTTAGGGCAGGTGACCAAAAGTCCCAAGGCCTCTTCAGTCCAGATTCACAGCTCTGGCCTGGGAGAGGCTGAGCGTTTCCCCGAGGGAGCTGGTCTGGGTCCAATTCTTGTTTGTTGGTTCCTGGGATGTGGGCCCAGCATTTATTGGCCATCCCTAATCACCCCTTGAGAAGGTGGTGGTGAGCTGCCTTGAACCGCTGCAGTCCGTGTGGTGAAGGTGCTCCCACAGTGCTGTTAGGGAGGGAGTTCCAGGATTGTGACCCAGCGACGATGAAGGAACGGCCGATATATTCCCCAGTCAGGACGGTGTGTGACTGGGAGGGGAACGTGGAGGTGGTGGTGTTCCCATGGACCTGCTGCCCTTGTTCTTCTAGGGGGTAGAGGTCGCGGGTTTGGGAGGTGCTGCCGGAGAAGCCTTGGCGAGTTGCTGCAGTGCATCTTGTAGATGGTACACACTGCAGCCACGGTGCTCGGAGTGTCGGAGGGGTAGTGCTGAGGGAGCGCCGTACTGTCGGAGGGGCAGTACTGAGGGAGCGCCGTACTGTCGGAGGGGCAGTACTGAGGGAGCGCCGCACTGTCGGAGGGGCGGTACTGAGGGAGCGCCGCACTGTCGGAGGGGCGGTACTGAGGGAGTGCCACACTGTCGGAGGGGCGGTACTGAGGGAGTGCTGCACTGTCGGAGGGGCAGTACTGAGGGAGCGCCACACTGTCGGAGGGACAGTACTTAGGGAGTGCCGTACTGAGGGAGTGCCGCACTGTCGGAGGGGCAGTACCGAGGGAGTGCCGCACTGTCGGAGGGGCAGTACTGAGGGAGTGCCGCACTGTCGGAGGGGCAGTACTGAGGGAGCGACGCACTGTCGGAGGGGCAGTACCAAGGGAGTGCCGCACTGTCGGAGGGGCAGTACTGAGGGAGTGCCGCACTGTCGGAGGGGCAGTACCGAGGGAGTGCCGCACTGTCGGAGGGGCAGTACTGAGGGAGTGCCGCACTGTCGGAGGGACAGTACTGAGGGAGTGCCGCACTGTCGGAGGGACAGTACTGAGGGAGTGCCGCACTGTCGGAGGGGCAGTACTGAGGGAGTGCCGCACTGTTGGAGGGGCGGTACTGAGGGAGTGCCGCACTGTCGGAGGGGCAGTACCGAGGGAGTGTTGTATTGTCGGAGGGGCAGTACCGAGGGAGTGCCGCACTGTCGGGGGGGCAGTACTGTCGGAGGGGCAGTACCGAGGGAGTGCCGCACTGTCGGGGGGGCAGTACCAAGGGAGTGCCACACTGTCAGATGCTGCATTGAATCACGGGGACCCAGTCCTGTGCGAAGCTGGAACTGCGTCCTTTGGAAAGGCTGTGGAGATTATGTATTCTCCCCCGTGCTGCCTTTGTGGTGTGTGGGATTGGTGGATGGCCAGAGACCACGGGAAGCTGGAATACGCCCTTCCTGACCCCGTGCCTCAGGCTCTCTGTATCTTCCGACAGCTGTGGCTGAAATGTCGCTCGCCATGCTCTGGTAACCAGCAGGAAATAAAACTTGCCCACGCCATTCGAGCAAGGAGTTTGAGCAGAACCGAGGAGGTGTGACTGAACCGTGGAACGTGGCCAGCATTAGTCCTTCTTTTCTTCGATTCGGACATTCATTTATATAGCACCCCGCACGACCTCCCAAAGCACATTACAGCCAATGAAGTACTTTTCAAGTGTAGCCACTGTTGTATTGTGGGAAACGCGGCAGCCAATTTATGCACAGCAAGCTCCCACACACAGCAATGTGATATTGATCAGATTAATCTGTTTATTTGTTATGTTGATTGAGGGATAAATATTGTCCCCAGGACACCGGGGAGAACTCCCCCGCTCTTCTTGCAAATAGTGCCCTGAGATCTTTTACATCTTCCCGAGAGAGCAGACGGGGCCTCAGTTTAATGTCTCATCCAACAGACGGCCCCTCCGACAGTGCGGCGCTCCCTCAGTACTGCCCCTCCGACAGTGCGGCTCTCCCTCAGTACTGCCCCTCCGACAGTGCGGCTCTCCCTCAGTACTGCCCCTCCGACACTCCCTCAGTACTGCCCCTCCGACAGTGCGGCGCTCCCTCAGTACTGCCCCTCCGACAGTGCGGCGCTCCCTCAGTACCGCCCCTCCGACAGTGCGGCGCTCCCTCAGTACCGCCCCTCCGACAGTGCGGCACTCCCTCAGTACTGCTCCTCCGACAGTGCGGCGCTCCCTCAGTACTGCCCCTCCGACAGTGCGGCTCTCCCTCAGTACTGCCCCTCCGACAGTGCGGCGCTCCCTCAGTACTGCCCCTCCGACAGTGCGGCGCTCCCTCAGTACTGCCCCTCCGACAGTGCGGCGCTCCCTCAGTACTGCCCCTCCGACAGTGCGGCGCTCCCTCAGTACTGCCCCTCCGACAGTGCGGCACTCCCTCAGTACTGCCCCTCCTCTGCCCGATGACGGGATTAGCTGACAAGATTTGGTAGAGGGGTTGGATTGAAAGATTGGATGTTTCTTTTGCAACTGTAGAGCGTGTTGGTGAGGCCACACCTGGAATACTGTGTGCAGTTTTGGTTTCCATATTTACGAAAGGATATACTTGCTTTGGAGGCAGTTCAGAGAAGGTTCACTAGGTTGATTCCGGGGATGAGGGGGTTGTCTTATGAGGAAAGGTTGAGGAGGTTGGGCCTCTACTCATTGGAATTCAGAAGAATGAGGGGTGATCTTATCGAAACGTATAAGATTATGAGGGGGCTTGACAAGGTGGATGCAGAGAGGATGTTTCCACTGATGGGGGAGACTAGAACTAGGGGGCATGGTCTTAGAATAAGGGGCCGCCCATTTAAAACTGAGATGAGGAGGAATTTCTTCTCTGAGGGTTGTAAATCTGTGAAATTCTCTGCCTCAGAGCTGTGGAATAAATTTAAGGTGGAGATGGACAGTTTCTTAACCGATAAGGGATTAAGGGGTTATGGGGAGCGGGCAGGGAAGTGGAGCTGAGTCCATGATCGGATCAGCCATGATCGTATTATGTGGTGGAGCAGGCTCGAGGGGCCGTATGGCCAACTCCTGCTCCTATTTCTTATATTCTTCTGTTCATCAAGGTCATTAATATAGAAACATAGAAATTTACAGCGCAGAAGGAGGCCATTTCGGCCCATGGTGTCCGCGCCGGTCGACAAAGAGCCGCACGGCCCTCGGTCAGCAGCCCTGAAGGTTACATATAAACCTATGAACAATGGTGGAAAGGCAAAGAGCACCCAGCCCAACCAGTCCGCCTCACACAACTGCGACATCCCTTATACTGAAACATTCTACACTCCACCCCAACCGGAGTCATGTGATCTCCTGGGAGAGGCAAAAACCAGATAAAAACCCAGGCCAATTTAGGGAGGAAAAAAAATCTGGGAAAATTCCTCTCTGACCCATCCAGGCGATCGAAACTAGTCCAGGAGATCACACCCTGGCCGTATTCTATTCCCTGCAGTACTTACCATTATATCTGCACCGTCCAACAAAAGGTCATCCAGTCTAATCCCAATTACCAGCTCTCGGTCTGTAACCCTGCAGGTTACTGCACTTTAAGTGCCCATCCAACCATCTCTTAAAAGTGGTGAGGGTTTCTGCATCCACCACTCTTCCAGGCAGCGAGTTCCAGATCCCCACAACCCTCTGCGGAAAGAAGCCCCCCTCCTCAAATCCCTTCTAAACCACCTTAAAACTAGGTCCCCTCGTAATAGACCCCTCCACTAATGGAAACAGGCCCTTACTGTCCACTATGTCCAGGCCCCTCAATATTTTGTACATTTCAATGAGGTCTCCTCAACCTCCTAGGTTGTAAATAGCTGGGGCCCCAGCACTGATCCCTGTGGAATCCCTTACTGCCTTTGCCTACTATCGGTGCCCTGTGCCTTTGCCTGTGGTCCCGCGCCCCACCCCCCTAACCCTCTCCGCTAATATCCGAGAGCAGAGATGTCTCCACTGCCTTTCAGAAGTACTGGGTTTGGAAACCGGGCTAGATGCAGTATAATGTGGATAAATGTGAGGTTATCCACTTTGGGGGCAAAAACAGGAAGGCAGATTATTATCTGAATGGTGACAGATTAGGAAAAGGGGAGGTGCAACGAGACCTGGGTGTCATGGTACATCAGTCATTGAAAGTTGACATGCAGGTACAGCAGGCGGTGAAGAAGGCAAATGTTATGTTGGCCTTCATAGCTAGAGGATTTGAGTATAGGAACAGGGAGGTGTTACTGCAGTTGTACAGGGCCTTGGTGAGGCCACACCTGGAGTATTGTGTTCAGTTTTGGTCTCCTAATCTGAGGAAGGACGTTCTCGCTATTGAGGGAGTGCAGCGAAGGTTCACCAGACTGATTCCCGGGATGGCTGGGCTGACATATGAAGAAAGACTGGATCGACTCGGCTTATATTCACTGGAATTTAGAAGAATGAGAGGGGATCTCATAGAAACATATAAAATTCTGACGGGACTGGACAGGTTAGATGCAGGAAGAATGTTCCCGATGTTGGGGAAGTCCAGAACCAGGGGTCATAGTCTCAGGATAAGGGGTAAGCCATTTAGGACCGAGATGAGGAGAAACTTCTTCACTGAGAATTATGCACCTGTGGAATTCTCTACCACAGAGAGTTGTTGAGGCCAGTTCGTTAGATATATCCAAGAGGGAGTTAGATGTGGCCCTTACGGCTAAAGGGATCAAGGGGTATGGAGAGAAAGCAGGAATGGGATACTGAGGGAATGATCAGCCGTGATCTTATTGAATGGTGGTGCAGGCTCGAAGGGCCGAATGGCCTACTCCTGCACCTATTTTCTATGTTTCTAATTTGATGATTTGTGTCTTGTAGATGTCCCGGATGATCTGCAGACATTGTTCCTGGAAGATGGGACCATTAGCCCAGCCATTGCGGAGTGGCTGATCTCGGGAGAACCTTACTGCCAGCTGCTTGCCGTCTCCAATCTGCCCGGTGATCTGCCCAGCTGCAGACAGGAGCGTCTCCTCCAAGCCCTGGTGTCCAAGGGGAAAGATCTCATGTCCCACCAGCGTTTCGGGATCACTGCCGAGGAACTCGTTGCGCGTCCGATCCGGCCGGTAAGTCCGTCCAATGGCGCTTTCTGTCCTCCTCCATCTGAAACAAGACAAAGATGGGAGGAGGACACACAGTCTACAAAAGGACAGAGGCAGGCTCAGTGAGTGGGCAACAATTTTGCAGATGGAATATAATGTTGGAAAGTGTGAGGTCATGCACTTTGACAGAAAAAAGTCAAAGGGCATTTATTATTTAACTGGAGAAAGATTGTAAAGTGCTGCAGTACAGCGGGACCTGGGGGTACTTGTACATGAAACACAAAAGGTTAGTATGCAGGTACAGCAAGTGATCAGGAAGGCCAATGGAATCTTGGCCTTTATTGCAAAGGGGATGGAGTATAAAAGCAGGGAAGTCTTGCTACAGTTATACAGGGTATTGGTGAGGCCACACCTGGAATACTGCGTGCAGTTTTGATTTCCATATTTACGAAAGGATATACTTGCTTTGGAGGCAGTTCAGAGAAGGTTCACTCGGTTGATTCCGGGGATGAGGGGGTTGACTTATGAGGAAAGGTTGAGTAGGTTGGGCCTCTACTCATTGGAATTCAGAAGTGCGAGAGGTGATCTTATCGAAACGTATAAGATTATGAGGGGGCTTGACAAGGTGGATGCAGAGAGGATGTTTCCACTGATGGGGGAGACTAGAACTAGGGGGCATGATCTTAGAATAAGGGGCCGCCCATTTAAAACTGAGATGAGGAGGAATTTCTTCTGAGGGTTGTAAATCTGTGGAATTCGCTGCCTCAGAGAGCTGTGGAAGCCGGGACATTGAATAAATTTAAGACCGAGATAGACAGATTTTTGAGCGATAAGGGAATAAGAGGTTATGGGGAGCAGGCAGGGAAGTGGACCCGAGTCCATGATCAGATCAGCCATGATCTTATTAAATGGTGGAGCAGACTCGAGGGGCCGAATGGCCTACTCCTGCTCCTATTTCTTATGTTCTTATGAAATGAGACCCTCATGAGTTGGGCAATGTGGAGGTCTGCCCAGATATGTGTGGTCAGTGCTTCGATGCTGGGGATGTTGGCCTGGTCGAGGACACTAATGTTGATGCGTCTGTCCTCCCAGGGGATTTGCAGGATCTTGCGGGGACATCGTTGGTGGTATTTCTCCAGCGACTTGAGGTGTCTGCTGTACATGGTCCATGTCTCTGAGCTATACAGGAGGGCGGGTATCACTGCAGGCTGTCGGGCTTGGTGCCAGGTTTGAGGGCCTGGTCTTCGAACACCATCTTCCTCAGGCAGCCGAAGGCTACACTGGCGCACTGGAGGCGGTGTTGGACTTTGTCACAATGTCTGCTCTTGCTGACATTCGGCTCCCGAGGTCTGGGAAATGGTCCACGGTGTCCAGGGCCGGGCTGTGGATCTTGATAACCGGGGAGCAGTGCCGTGTGGCGGGCACAGCTTGGAAGAGGACCTTGATCTTACGGATGTTTAATGTGAGGCTCGGACTTGTGTGCGCTTCAGTGGTGGTGTCAACGATGTTTTGGAGTTCGGCCTCCGAGTGTGCGCAGACACAAGTGTCGTCTGCATATTGTAATTCAGTGACGGTGAGAGCAACCTTGGATCTAGCCAGGAGGTGACGGAGGTTGAACAATTTCCCGCTTGTCCTGTAGATTGTCTGTGTCTGTGTCTGTGTCTGTGTCTGTGTCTGTGTCTGTGTCTGTGTCTGTGTCTGTGTCTGTGTCTGTGTCTCTCTGTCGCGCGCTCTCTCCTAGCCCGCCCAGCTCGCTCGCTCTTCTGCCCTGTGCCCCCTCCTTCCTCCATTACCCCCCCCCCCAGCCATTGCACCTTTCCTAGGCCTCACTCTGTCTCTCTTTCCCCCACAGGCCAGTCACCAGGCCCTGTTGGACGATGTGATGACTGTCTGGGCCGAAGAGCTGCTCCGTGTGGAGAAGGTTGAGTGTTCAGCGCCACAACTCACCTCGCAGTCTGGACGGGGTTCTCCGGACTGCCTGGAGAAGGCTTTACTGCGCTGGATTCTAGAGGTACCCTGATCCATCTACTGTCTCCTCATCGAGGCGCTCCCTCAGCACTGCCCCTCCGACAGTGCGGCGCTCCCTCAGTACTGCCCCTCCGACAGTGCGGCGCTCCCTCAGTACTGACCCTCCGACAGTGCGGCACTCCCTCAGTCCTGACCCTCCGACAGTGCGGCACTCCCTCAGTACTGCCCCTCCGATAGCGCGGCACTCCCTCAGTACTGCCCCTCCGACAGTGCGGCACTCCCTCAGTACTGCCCCTCCGACAGTGCGGCACTCCCTCAGTACTGCCCCTCCGACAGTGCGGCACTCCCTCAGTCCTGACCCTCCGACAGGGCGGCTCTCCCTCAGTACTGCCCCTCCGACAGCGCGGCACTCCCTCAGTACTGCCCCTCCGACAGTGCGGCACTCCCTCAGTCCTGACCCTCCGACAGGGCGGCTCTCCCTCAGTACTGCCCCTCCGACAGTGCAGCACTCCCTCAGTACTGCCCCTCCGACAGTGCGGCACTCCCTCAGTACTGCCCCTCCGACAGTTTCTGTTTTAAAAGGAACATGCAGGTGCAGCAAGCAGTTAGGGGCAAATGGTATGTTGGCCTTCATTGCAAGAGGATTTGAGTACAGGAGCAAGGATGTCTCACTACAGTTATACAGGGCCTGGGTGAGACCACACCTGGAGTATTGTGTGCAGTTTTGGTCTCCTTACCTAAGGAAGGATATACTTGCCACAGAGGGAGTGCAGCGAAGGTTCACCAGACTGATTCCTGGGATGGCAGGACTGTGGTATGAGGAGAGATTGGGTTGACTGGGCCTGTATTCACTGGAGTTTAGGAGAATGAGAGGGGATCTCATTGAAAGGTATAAAATTCTGACGGGGTTGCACAGACTGGATGCGGGGAGAATGTTTCCCCCGGGGCTGGGAAGTCTAGAACAAGGGGTCACAGTCTCAGGATACGGGGTAGGAAATTTAGGACCGAGATGAGGAGAAATGTTTTCACTCAGAGGGTGGTGAACCTGTGGAATTCTCGACCACAGAAGGCTGTGGAGGCCAAGTCACTGAATATATTTAAGAGGGAGATAGATAGATTTCTAGACACAAAAGGCATCAAGGAGTATGGGGAGAAAGCGGGAATACGGTGTTGAGATAGAGGATCAGCCATGATCATATTGAATGCAGGCTCGAGGGGCCGAATGGCCTACTACTGCTCCTAGTTTCTATGTTTGTATATTTTCCAAGTAATATGTGACCTCCTTTCTAAGCAAAATGTAGTAACTCACACTTATCTGTGTTGAACTTCATTTGCCAAAGATATGCCCATTCTGCAAGTTGATTAATATCCCCCTGTCGTTTGTGTCAGACCTGTTCAGTACGGACTAACCCCCTGGTGTTGTCCGCTTGGTGTGCAACTTGTGACGGGGGGAAGAGAGCTGAGAATCCTTGAGTGGTCTGTGTTGGGTTACTGTAAACCTTTTGTCGATGGTTGGGATTGAAACGTTGCTTCCTGACCTGTTCAATTGTCTGCTGACGTTCTCCAGAATCGAGTGCGTTATCCCGATTGTTGTCCTTGCGAAGATGTCCCCAAGCCGCAAAGCTTGATGAAGGCAATCAACGTCACCTCGCTCCTTCACCTCCTGGGTTGCTACTGTCCTGAGCTGCGACACACAGGTACTGGAGGGAAAAAGTTGGCGGTGTTCGGTCTTTCCACGCTCTGATCGTGACTCCACCAGGCAGTGTGTTGTACGTGAACTGTAGTGACCTTAGTCCTTTATTTGGTAACTCCAGAGTGAGGATCACACCTGGTGGCCTGACTTTAACACCAGGCCAGGCACACCTGTACAGGTAACCTACAAGTCTCCCACTGCAGTGCTCTCTGGTGGCACATGTTTTACAACAGCATTTGTATTAACCATGTGCTCCCACATCAGTGTGTCTATCGAGACTGAGAGAGGGCAGGGATTGGCCTCGATCCAAATCATATTCCTAAACTGTTCACACCTTCAAGGATCACATTGCGATCAGTTTGGGACTGTTCCTCTGTTACCTCGAGACTTGACGACTCCAATGCACTGCTGGCTGGCCTCCAGCTATGTAAGTGTTGATCCAGAATACCACTGCCCCGTGTCCTAACTCGCACCCAATCCCGCTCACCCATCGCCCCCTGTGTCCCGTGTCCTAACTCACACCCAGTCCCACTCACCCATCACCCCCTGTGTCCCGTGTCCTAACTCACACCCAGTCCCACTCACCCATCACCCCCTGTGTCCCGTGTCCTAACTCACACCCAGTCCCACTCGCCCATCACCCCCTGTGTCCTGTGTCCTAACTCTCACCCAGTCCCACTCACCCATCACCCCCTGTGTCCCATGTCCTAACTCACACCCAGTCCCACTCACCCATCACCCCCTGTGTCCCGTGTCCTAACTTACACCCAGTCCCACTCACCCATCACCCACTGTGCTCACTGCCCCGTGTCCTAACTCACACCCAGTCCCACTCGCCCATCACCCACTGTGCTCACTGCCCCGTGTCCTAACTCACACCCAGTCCCACTCACCCATCGCCCCCTGTGTCCCGTGTCCTAACTCGCACCGAGTCCCGCTCACCCATCACCCCCTGTGCTCACTGCCCCGTGTCCTAACTCACACCCAGTCCCGCTCACCCATCGCGCCCTGTGTCCCGTGTCCTAACTCACACCGAGTCCCACTCACCCATCACCCCCTGTGCTCACTGCCCCCGTGTCCTAACTCACACCCAGTCCCACTCACCCATCACCCCCTGTGCTCACTGCCCCATGTCCTAACTCACACCCAGTCCCACTCACCCATCACCCCCTGTGCTCTCTGCCCCGTGTCCTAACTCTCACCCAGTCCCACTCACCCATCACCCCCTGTGTCCCGTGTCCTAACTCACACCCAGTCCCACTCACCCATCACCCCCTGTGCTCACTGCCCCCGTGTCCTAACTCACACCCAGTCCCACTCACCCATCACCCCCTGTGCTCACTGCCCCGTGTCCTAACTCACACCCAGTCCCGCTCACCCATCACCCCCTGTGTCCCGTGTCCTAACTCACACCGAGTCCCGCTCACCCATCGCCCCCTGTGCCCCCGTGTCCTAACTCACACCGAGTCCCACTCGCCCATCACCCCCTGTGTCCCGTGTCCTAACTCACACCCAGTCCCACTCACCCATCACCCCCTGTGCTCACTGCCCCGTGTCCTAACTCACACCCAGTCCCACTCACCCATCACCCACTGTCCTCACTGACCCCATGTCCTAACTCACACCCAGTCCCACTCACCCATCACCCCCTGTGCTCACTGACCCGTGTCCTAACTCACACCCAGTCCCGCTCACCCATCACCCCCTGTGCTCACTGACCCCGTGTCCTAACTCACACCCAGTCCCACTCACCCATCACCACCTGTGCTCACTGCTCCGTGTCCTAACTCACACCCAGTCCCACTCACCCATCACCCCCTGTGCTCACTGCCCCGTGTCCTAACTCACACCCAGTCCCACTCACCCATCACCCTCTGTGCTCGCACCCAGTCCCGCTCACCCATCACCCCCTGTGCTCACTGACCCGTGTCTTAACTCACACCCAGTCCCGCTCACCCATCACCCCCTGTGCTCACTGACCCCGTGTCCTAACTCGCACCGAGTCCCACTCACCCATCACCCCCTGTGCTCACTGCCCCGTGTCCTAACTCACACCGAGTCCCACTCACCCATCACCCCCTGTGCTCACTGCCCCATGTCCTAACTCACACCCAGTCCCACTCACCCATCACCCCCTGTGCTCGCTGCCCCATGTCCTAACTCGCACCCAGTTCCACTCACCCATCACCCCCTGTGCTCACTGCCCCGTGTCCTAACTCACACCCAGTCCCACTCACCCATCACCCCCTGTGCTCCCTGACCCCGTGTCCTAACTCGCACCCAGTCCCACTCACCCATCACCCCCTGTGCTCACTGCCCCGTGTCCTAACTCACCCAGTCCCACTCACCCATCACCCCCTGTGCTCCCTGACCCCGTGTCCTAACTCGCACAGAGTCCCGCTCACCCATCACCCCCTGTGCTCGCTGACTTACATTGGCTCCCGGTTAAGCAACGCCTCGCTTTCAAAATTCTCATCCTTGTTTACAAATCCCTCCATGGCCCTACACCCCTCCCTATTTCTGTAATCTTCTCCAGCCCTACACCCCTCCCTATCTCTGTAATCTCCTCCAGCCCCACAACCCCCCAAGATATCTGCCCTCCTGACCATCCCTGATTATAATCGCTCCACCATCGGTGGCCATGCCTTCAGCTGCCTGGGCCCCAAGCTCTGGAACTCCCTCCCTAAACCTCTCCACCTCTCTCCCTCTCTTTCCTCCTTTTAAGACACTCCTTAAACCTGTCTTTTGACCCAGCTTTTGGTAACCACCTGTAATTTCTCCTTATCTGGCTGATAACTCTTGTATGAAGCACCTTGGGATGTATTCCTATGTTACAAAGATGGGTGGCGGGGGGGGGGAAATTGTGAGGAGGACACACAAAATCTTAAAGGGACATAGACAGGCTCAGTGAGTGGGCAAACATTTTGCAGATGGAGTACAATGTGGGAAAATGTGAGGTTATCCACTTTGGCAGAAAAAAAAAGCAAATTATAATTTAAATGGAGAAAGATTACAAAATGCTGCAGTACAGCAGGACCTGGGGGCACTTGTACATGAAACACAAAAGGTTAGTATGCAGGTACAGCAAGTGATCAGGAAGGCCAATGGAATGTTGGCCTTTATTGCAAAGGGGATGGAGTATAAAAGCAGGGAAGTCTTGCTACAGTTATACAGGGTATTGGTGAGGCCACACCTGGAATACTGCGTGCAGATTTTCGAACGATAAGGGAGTAAAGGGTTATGGGTAGAGGGCGGGGAAGTGGAGCTGAGTCCATGATCAGATCAGCCATGATCGTATTAAATGGCGGAGCAGGCTCGAGGGGCCGTATGGCCTACTCCTGCTCCTATTTCTTATGTTCTAAAGGCGTTATATAAATACAACTCGTCGTTGCGATGGTATTTGGATACATATGAACCACACAAGGTATTGGGATAGGTGACCCAAAATGTGGTCAAAGGTAGACTTTTAAGGGGTGGCTTCAAGGAGGAGAGGGAGGCGGAGTGTCGGAGAGATTTAGCGAGGGAGTTCCAGAGCTTGGGGCCACCGATGGTGGAGCGATTATAATCAGGGATGGTCAGGAGGGCAGAATTACAGGAGGTTAGCGATAGGGAGGGCTGTAGGGCTCGTTGGGGTTACAGAGATAGGGAGGGGAGTAGGGGCTGGAGGTTACAGAGATAGGGAGGGGTGTTGGGGCTGCAGGAGGTTATAGAGATAGGGAGGGGTGTATGTGCTGGAGGAGGTTAGAGATAGGGAAGGGTATAAGGCTGGAGGAGGTTACAGAGATAGGGAGGGGTGTAGGGACTGGAGGAGGTTACATAGATAGGGAGGGGTGTAGGGGCTGGAGGAGGTTACAGAGATAGGGAGGGGTGTAAGGGCTGGAGGAGGTTACAGAGATAGGGAGAGGTGTAGGGGCTGGAGGAGGTTACAGAGATAGGGAGGGGTGTAGGGGCTGGAGGAGGTTACAGAGATAGGGAGGGGTGTAGGGGCTGGAGGAGGTTAGAGATAGGGAAGGGTATAAGGCTGGAGGAGGTTACAGAGATAGGGAGGGGTGTAGGGACTGGAGGAGGTTACATAGATAGGGAGGGGTGTAGGGGCTGGAGGAGGTTACAGAGATAGGGAGGGGTGGAGGGGGTTACAGAGATAGGGAGGGGTGTAGGGCTGGAGGAGGTTACAGAGATAGGGAGGGGTGTAGGGCTGGAGGAGGTTACAGAGATAGGGAGGGGTGTAGGGGCTGGAGGTGGTTAGAGATAGGGAGGGGTGGAGGGGGTTACAGAGATAGGGAGGGGTGTAGGGCTGGAGGAGGTTACAGAGATAGGGAGGGGTGTAGGGCTGGAGGAGGTTACAGAGATAGGGAGGGGTGTAGGGCTGGAGGAGGTTACAGAGATAGGGAGGGGTGTAGGGCTGGAGGAGGTTACAGAGATAGGGAGGGGTGTAGGGATGGAGGTGGTTACAGAGATAGGGAGGGGTGGAGGGGGTTACAGAGATAGGGAGGGGTATGGGGCTAGAGATTTATCGGCCTTCAATCCCATCAATTTCCCTAACACAATTTCCCGCCTAATAAGGATTTCCTTCAGTTTCTCCTTCTCACTAGACCCTCGGTCCCCTAGTATTTCCGGAAGGTTATTTGTGTCTTCCTTCGTGAAGACAGAACCAAAGTATTTGTTCAATTGCTCTGCCATTTCTTTGTTCTCCATTATAAATTCACCTGATTCTGACTGCAAGGGACCTACATTTGTCTTCACTAATCTGTTTGTCTTCACATATCTATAGAAGCTTTTGCAGTCAGTTTTTATGTTCCCTGCAAGCTTACTCTCGTACTCTATTTTCCCCCTCCTAATTAAACCCTTTGTCCTCCTCTGCTGTATTTTAAATTTCTCCCAGTCCTCAGGTTTGCTGCTTTTTCTGGCCAATTTATATGCCTCTTCCTTGGATTTAACACTATCCCTAATTTCCCGTTAGCCACGGTTGAGTCACCTTCCCTGTTTTATTTTTACTCCAGACAGGGATGTACCATTGTTGAAGTTCATCCATGTGACCTTTAAATGTCTGCCATTGCCTATCCATCCATTGTCCATGTCTCAGCTATACAGGAGGGCGGCTATCACTACAGCCCTGTCGACCATGTGCTTGGTGGTAGGTTTGAGGGCCTGGTCTTCGAACACACTTTTCCTCAGGGGACCGAAGGCTGCACTGGCACACTGGAGGCGGTGTTGGATCTTGTCGTATGGGATAAGGAGACTGAAATTGTGCACAATATTCCAGGTGTGGTGTCACACCAGCACGGACCTGTTGGGCCCAATGGCCTGTATCCGATCTGCTAATTCAGTGTAACTCTCGGGCGATGGGCTTCTCTAGCCAGGCCACGATTTATTTTCACCAGTGGGGTCCACAGCAGGAGAGATTGATTATACTAAACCCGAGAGTGTTGAACGCAAGAGTCTAACAAGGGATTGTGAACATCAGCAGGGATTCCTGTCTGCCTTGAAGCTCTCTGCAATTCCGTCTCACACCCGTGGAGTGTTTGAGTAAATCCGATTCAGTTTTGACATTCCGACTGTGGGACTTTCCGTGTCGAGTTCCTCATTGACCGGAATGTCTGTCGCAACAACGTTCTGACAGTATTTCTAGTCTCAGCCGTGGCTCAGTGGGCAGCACTCACCTCGGAGTCAGAAGGTTGTGGGTTCAAGTCCCACTCCAGGGACTTGAGCACAAACATCTCGGCTTACACTCCCAGTGCAGTACTGAGGGAGTGCCGCACTGTCGGAGGGGCAGTACTGAGGGAGTGCCGCACTGTCGGAGGGGCAGTACTGAGGGAGTGCCGCACTGTCGGAGGGGCAGTACTGAGGGAGTGCCGCACTGTCGGAGGGGCAGTACTGAGGGAGTGCCGCACTGTCGGAGGGGCAGTACTGAGGGAGTGCCGCACTGTCGGAGGGGCAGTACTGAGGGAGCGCCGCACTGTCGGAGGGGCAGTACTGAGGGAGCGCCGCACTGTCGGAGGGGCAGTACTGAGGGAGCGCCGCACTGTCGGAGGTGCCGTCTTTCGAATGAGACGTTAAACCGAGGCCCCATCTGCTCTCTCGAGGTGGATGTAAAAGATCTCGGGGCACTATTTGGAAGAAGAGCGGGGGAGTTCTCCCCGGTGTCCTGGGGACAATATTTATCCCTCAATCAACAACAAAAACAGATTATCTGGTCAATATCACATTGCTGTGTGTGGGAGCATGCTGTGCATAAATTGGCTGCCGCGTTTCCCACAATACAACAGTGACTACACTCCAAAAGTACTTCATTGGCTATAAAGCGCTTTGGGACGCCTGGTGGTCGTGAAAGGCGCTATATAAATTCAAGTCTTTCTTTGTTATTGAATCTTTCCCCGCCTTTTTCAGAATATTTCGGGATGGGACGCAGTGTGGAAGGTCAGACTGGATTACTGCTGAAATTTATCCGGAATCGGCTCCAAATCGACTGCCCTCTGTCTGTACAGGATTTCATGGTGGCGTCTGAGGAGCTAAAGGTGAGTCGATAGTTTGTAGGCAGACACTTAAACTCACTGCCCCAACGTGACCGACTCTTGTGGTTCCCATCCAGATTACAAAGTGCTGCAGTACAGCGGGACCTGGGGGTTACTTGTGCATGAAACACAAAAGGTTAGTATGCAGGTACAGCAAGTGATCAGGAAGGCCAATGGAATGTTGGCCTTTATTGCAAAGGGGATGGAGTATAAAAGCAGAGAAGTCCTGCTACAGTTATACAGGGTATTGGTGAGGCCACACTTGAGGGAGTGCAGTGAAGGTTCACCAGACTGATTCCCGGGATGGCAGGACTGACATATGAGGAGAGACTGGATCGACTGGGCCTGTATTCACTGGAGTTTAGAAGGATGAGAGGGGATCTCATCGAAATGTATAAAATTCTGACGGGACGGGACAGGTTAGATGCAGGAAGAATGTTCCCGATGTTGGGGAAGTCCAGAACCAGTGGACACAATCTAAGGATAAGGGGTCAGCCATTTAGGACCGAGATGAGGAGAAACTTCTTCACTCAGAGAATTGTGAACCTGTGGAATTCTCTACCGCAGAGAGTTGTTGAGGCCAATTCACTAAATATATTCAAAAGGGAGTTAGATGTGGCCCTTACTGCTAAAGGGGTCAAGGGGTATGGAGAGAAAGCAGGAATGGGGTATTGAGGGAATGATCAGCCATGATCACATTGAATGGTGGTGTAGGCTCGAAGGGCCGAATGGCCTACTCCTGCATCTATTTTCTATGCTTCTATAAAAGCAGGGAAGTCTTGCTACAACTGTACAGGGTATTGGTGAGGTCACACCTGGAATACTGCATGCAGTTTTGGTCTCTGTATTTAAGGAGGGATATACTTGCATTGGAGACAGTTCAGAGAAGGTTCACTCGGTTGATTCCAGAGATGAGGAGGTTGACTTATGAGGAAAGGTTGAGGAGGTTGGGTCTATACTCATTGGAATTTAGAAGGAGAGGTGATCTAATCGGAACGTATAAGATTATGAGGGGGCTTGACAAGGTGGATGCAGAGAGGATGTTCCCACTGATGGGGGAGACTAGAACTAGGGGGCATGGTCTTAGAATAAGGGGCCACCCATTTAAAACTGAGATGAGGAGGAATTTCTTAGGGTTGTAAATCTGTGGAATTTGCTGCCCCAGAGAGCTGTGGAAGCTGGGATATTGAATATATTTAAGGTGGAGATAGACAGATTTTTGAGCGATAAGAGAGTGAAGGGTTATGGGGAGCGGGCGGGGAAGTGGAGCTGAGTCCATGATCAGATCAGCCATGATCGTATTGAATGGCGGAGCAGGCTCGAGGGGCCGTATGGTCTACTCCTGCTCCTATTTCTGATATTACCCTCGCTGACAAGAAAACTCCTTCAAAGACCAAGAGGTGAATACGGAATACTTGCCTTTATTAGCCGAGGCATGGAATACAAGGGCAGAGAGGTTATGCTTGAACTGTATAAAACACTGGTTAGGCCACAGCTGGAGTACTGCGTGCAGTTCTGGTCACCACATTACAGGAAAGATGTGATTGCACTGGAGAGGGTACAGAGGAGATTTACCAGGATGTTGCCAGGACTGGATAATTTTAGCGATGAGGAAAGATTGGATAGGCTGGGTCTGTTTTCCTTGGAACAGAGGAGGCTGAGGGGAGACCTGATTGAGGTGTATACAATTATGAGGGGCCTGGATACAGTGGATAGGAAGGACCTGTTTCCCTTGGCAGAGGGGTCAACAACCAGGGGGCATAGATTTAAAGTAATTGGGGGGAGGTTTAGATGGGATTTGAGGGGAAATGTTTTCACCCAGAGGGTGGTGGGGGTCTGGAACTCACGGCCTGAAAGGGTGGTAGAGGCAGAAACCCTCACCACATTTAAACAGTACCTGGATGTGCCCCTGAAGTGCCGTAACCCACAGGGCTACGGACCCAGAGCGGGAAAGTGGGATTAGGCTGGGTAGCTCTTGGTCGGCCGGCACGGACACGATGGGCTGAAGTGGCCTCCTTCCGTGCTGTAAATTTCTCTGATTCCGTGAGAGTTCCCATTTTCGGAACTGAAATTCACGTAGTGCGACTTTTGTAAGCTTTCCTGTCTTTCCAATTACAGCCCAATTTCCTGGCTTTTATGGCGGAACTATTCTGGCAACTGGAACGTGGGAAGCTGCCCCGATCTCGCGAGGGATTGATCGGAGGTGAGGAGCTGGAGTGTGGTAAGTTGAGGGAATCTGCTTAGAAACATAGAAATGTACAGCACAGGAAGAGGCCATTTCGGCCCATCGTGTCCACGCTGGCCGACAAAGAGCCGCACGGCCCTCGGTCACCAGCCCTGAAGGTTACATATAAACCGATGAACAATGGCGGAGAGGCAAAGAGCACCCAGCCCAACCAGTCCGCCTCACACAACTGCGACACCCCTTATACTGAAACATTCTACACTCCACCCCAACCGGAGCCATGTGATCTCCGGGGAGAGGCAAAAACCAGATAAAAACACAGGCCAATTTAGGGAGAAAAAATCTGGGAAAATTCCTCTCCGACCCATCCAGGCGATCGACACTAGTCCAGGAGATCACCCTGGCCGTATTCTATTCCCTGCTTACCATTATATCTGCGCCGTCCAACAAAAGGTCATCCAGTCTAATCCCAATTACCAGCTCTAGGTCCGTAACCCTGCAGGTTACTGCACTTTAAGTGCCCATCCAACCATCTCTTAAAAGTGGTGAGGGTTTCTGCATCCACCACTCTTCCAGGCAGCGAGTTCCAGATCCCCACAACCCTCTGTGTAAAGAAGCCCCCCTCAAATCCCTTCTAAACCTTCCACCAACCACCTTAAAACTAAGCCCCCTCGTAATAGACCCTTCCATAAATGGAAATAGACCCTTACTATCCACTATGTCCAGGCCCCTCAATATTTTGTACACCTTGATGAGATCTTCTCTCAACCTCCTCTGTTCCAATGAGAACAAACCCAGCCTATCCAGTCTGTCCTCATAACTAAGATTCTCCATTCCAGGCAGCATCCTAGTAAGTCTCCTCTGCATCCTCTCCAGTGCAATCATGTCCTTCCTATAATAGGGTGACCAGAATTTGTGAAATATATGGGCCCTTTACCTTGTCAATTGCTGCTTGGACCGTGAATATTTCCACAGGGTCAACTCTGATCCTGAACCTTCTCCATTCCAGCTTGACCATGTGGCCGAGCTCCTGACGCCCCCCCAGGTCCACTCAGTTGTTGGAAAGTGGCTCTCACCAAGACCCGAGTATGTCTGGGATTAAGCTGCCCGGAGGTGTATCAAGTGGGTTGGACCAGCGTTCTGTACAACCTCCATCACTTCCATGTTTGTTCCCAATCCCGCTGGTTACAACGCCCAAGAGCTGTCACACACAACTGACCCATTCAGCGATTAATCCACCACTGGCCTCCCAATCCCCCTCCTGTCTCATGTTGTCTCATTATTATTGGCTCTTTGAGACTCTGTAACCTCCTCCAGCCCTACAACCCTCCCTATCTCTGTACCTCCTCCAGCCCTACACCCCTCCCTATCTCTGTACCTCCTCCAGCCCTACAACCCTCCCTATCTCTGTAACCTCCTCCAGCCCTACAACCCCTCCCTATCTCTGTACCTCCTCCAGCCCTACAACCCTCCCTATCTCTGTACCTCCTCCAGCCCTACAACCCCTCCCTATCTCTGTACCCCCTCCAGCCCTACAACCCCTCCCTATCTCTGTACCCCCTCCAGCCCTACACCCCTCCCTATCTCTGTAGCCACCCAGTCCCCCCTTGCTCCACCATCGGTGGCCGTGCCTTCAGCTGCCTGGGCCTCAAGCTCTGAAATCCCTCCCTAAACCTCTCGCGCTCCCTCTCACCACCATGCCCCCCTCCTTTTAAGAGGCTCCTGAAAACCAACCACCCTTTTGGTCTCCTGGCCTGACCTCTCTGGATATAGCCCTGAGTGAGGTGTGTCTGATTTACTGTCCTGTGAAGGGCCCTGTGATGTTTCACTACATTAAACAAGCATTTGTATTTATATAGCGCCTTTATCACCAGTTTGTACAGACACCGCAACCTGTCGAGTGATTTTGCACGTTGAGCATGGTGAACCGATCTCCGCGATCTGTCGCCGTCCTGAATGTCAGCAGCCTGCTCCCTGGGGCAGTGGGTCCCAGTGATGCCCTCGCTGGGGGAGGGTCCCAGTGATGCCCTCGCTGGGGGAGGGTCCCAGTGATGCCCTCGCTGGGGGAGGGTCCCAGTGATACCCTCGCTGGGGGAGGGTCCCGGTGATACCCTCGCTGGGGGAGGGTCCCAGTGATACCCTCGCTGGGGGAGGGTCCCAGTGATACCCTCGCTGGGGGAGGGGGAGGGTCCCAGTGATACCATTGCTGGGGGAGGGTCCCGGCGATACCCTCGCTGGGGGAGGGTCCCGGCGATACCCTCGCTGGGGGAGGGTCCCGGCGATACCCTCGCTGGGGGAGGGTCCCGGCGATACCCTCGCTGGGGGAGGGTCCCGGCGATACCCTCGCTGGGGGAGGGTCCCGGCGATACCCTCGCTGGGGGAGGGTCCCGGCGATACCCTCGCTGGGGGAGGGTCCCGGCGATACCCTCGCTGGGGGAGGGTCCCGGCGATACCCTCGCTGGGGGAGGGTCCCGGCGATACCCTCGCTGGGGGAGGGGGAGTGTCCCGGCGATACCCTCGCTGGGGGAGGGGGAGGGTCCCGGCGATACCCTCGCTGGGGGAGGGGGAGGGTCCCGGCGATACCCTCGCTGGGGGAGGGGGAGGGTCCCGGCGATACCCTCGCTGGGGGAGGGGGAGGGTCCCGGCGATACCCTCGCTGGGGGAGGGGGAGGGTCCCGGCGATACCCTCGCTGGGGGAGGGGGAGGGTCCCGGCGATGCCCTCGCTGGGGGAGGGTCCCGACGATGCCCTCGCTGGGGGAGGGTCCCGGCGATGCCCTCGCTGGGGGAGGGGCCCGGCGATGCCCTCGCTGGGGGAGGGGCCCGGCGATGCCCTCGCTGGGGGAGGGGCCCGGCGATGCCCTCGCTGGGGGAGGGGCCCGGCGATGCCCTCGCTGGGGGAGGGTCCCGGCGATGCCCTCGCTGGGGGAGGGGCCCGGCGATGCCCTCGCTGGGGGAGGGGCCCGGCGATACCCTCGCTGGGGGAGGGTCCCGGCGATACCCTCGCTGGGGGAGGGAGGGAGGCTCCTGTCATGACCGGCACAGAAGATAATGACATGTAGCAGGACATTGCAGGAATTGCACACCCTGCTTCACTCTGCACTGACTGACTACTGTGTGTATTAACATCAACATTCACGGTCGTTCTCTCCCTCTTTCTCGCTCCCTCCCCCTCTGTCACCCCCCCCCCCCCTCCCCCTGTGTGTCTCCGTCCCCCCCTCCCTCTCTGTCTCCCCCCCCCCCCCCCCCCCCCTCTCTGTCTCCCTATCCCCCCCTCTCTCTCTCCGTCTCCCATTCCCCCCCCCCCTCTCTCCCAGGTGCCCCGCGGAAGCCCCGCTGTGTGACTGCCCCCCTCCTCTCTCGGAGCCCAGTGCTGGCCCAGCCTCCCTCGATGCGGTGAGTGAGTTTTATGTCTGTATGTGAGTCCGACACCATCGCACTATAAGGGAACGACAGACTGTGCATCGCTGCGACAATTCTACACCACTCGCTGTTAAACCTACAGGCCGGGAACGGTGGGGGGTGCAAGAGAGAATCCCAGCGAATGATTCGGGATAGCCCTTGTCCCAACTGCAAGGGGTGACACCATCATCATCATCATAGGCAGTCCCTCGGAATCGAGGAAGACTTGCTTCCACTCTTAAAATGAGTCCTTAGGTGACTGAACAGTCCAATACAGGAACCACAGTCCCTGTCACAGGTGGGACAGACAGTGGTTGAGGGAAGGGGAGGGTGGGACTGGTTTGCCGCACGCTCCTTCCGCTGCCTGCGCTTGGTTTCTGCATGCTCTCGGCGACGAGACTCGAGGTGCTCAGCGCCCTCCCGGATGCACTCCCTCCACTTAGGGTGGTCTTTGGCCCAGGGACTCCCAGGTGTCGGTGGGGATGTTGCACTTTATCAGGGAGGCTTTGAGGGTGTCCCTGTAACGTTTCCTCTGCCCACCTTTGGCTCGTTTGCCGTGAAGGAGTTCCGAGTAGAGCGCTTGCTTTGGGAGTCTCGTGTCTGGCATGTGAACAATGTGGCCCTGCCCAGCGGAGCTGGTCGAGTGTGGTCAGTGCTTCGATGCTGGGGATGTTGGCCTGGTCGAGGACGCTAACGTTGGTGCGTCTGTCCTCCCAGGGGATTTGCAGGATCTTGCGGAGACATCGTTGGTGGTATTTCTCCAGCGACTTGAGGTGTCTACTGTACATGGTCCATGTCTCTGAACCATACAGGAGGGCGGGTATTACTACAGCCCTGTAGACCTTGGAGTGCAGGTCCACAGATCCCTGAAGGTAGCAGGCCAGGTGGATAAGGTGGTTAAGAATGTATACGGAATACTTGCCTTTATTATCCGAGGCATGGAATACAAGAGCAGGAAGATTATGCTTGAACTGTATAAAACACTGGTTAGGCCACAGCTGGAGTACTGCGTGCAGTTCTGGTCACCACATTACAGGAAAGATGTGATTGCACTGGAGAGGGTACAGAGGAGATTTACCAGGATGTTGCCGGGACAGGAGAATTTTAACGATGAGGAAAGATTGGAGATCCTGGGGTTGTTTTCCTTGGGATAGAGGAGGCTGAGGAGAGACCTGATTGAGGTGTATAACATTATGAGGGGCCTGGATAGAGTGGATAGGAAGGACCTGTTTCTCTTGGCAGAGGGGTCAACAACCAGGGGGCAGAGATTTAAAGTAATTGGTTAGGAGGGTTCGAGGGGATTTGAGGGGAAATGTCTTCACCCAGAGGGTGGTGGGGGTCTGGAACTCACGGCCTGAAAGGGTGGTAGAGGCAGAAACCTCACCACATTTAAAAAGTACTTGGATGTGCACCTGAAGTGTCGTAACCTACAGGGCTACGGACCCAGAGCGGGAAAGTGGGAATAGGCTGGGTAGCTATTGGTCGGCCAGCGCGGACACGATGGGCCAAATGGCCTCCTCCCCTGCTGTAAACTTGTGTGATTCTATAACTCCTCTGCTCTTCGAAATACTGCCATGAGATGTTTTATGTTCACATGAGAGGGGCAGTACTGAGGGAGTGCCGCACTGTCGGAGGGGCAGTACTGAGGGAGTGCCGCACTGTCGGAGGGGCAGTACTGAGGGAGCACCGCACTGTCGGAGGGGCAGTACTGAGGGAGCGGCGCACTGTCGGAGGGGCAGTACTGAGGGAGCGGCGCACTGTCGGAGGGGCAGTACTGAGGGAGTGCTGCACTGTCGGAGGGGCAGTACTGAGGGAGTGCTGCACTGTCGGAGGGGCAGTACTGAGGGAGTGCTGCACTGTCGGAGGGGCAGTACTGAGGGAGTGCCGCACTGTCGGAGGGGCAGTACTGAGGGAGTGCTGCACTGTCGGAGGGGCAGTACTGAGGGAGTGCTGCACTGTCGGAGGGGCAGTACTGAGGGAGTGCCGCACTGTCGGAGGGGCAGTACTGAGGGAGTGCAGTACTGTGGGAGGGGCAGTACTGAGGGAGCGCCTACTCCAGAGACCACACTTCAAAAAGTACTTCATTGGCTGTAAAGCGCTTTGAGACGTCCAGTGATTGTGAAAGGCGCTATATAAATACCAGTCTTTTGTTTCTCGGCCTGCACTGGGTGTGTGGGCCTGATTTATGTGCTCGATTCCCTGGAGTGGGATGTGAATCTACGACCTTCGTACTCCGAGTCGCGTGTGTTCGCCCCTGAGCCACGCCTGATGTCTCTGGACACCGTGTGACGTTTCTTGCCGTAGTAACACTCGCTGCCGTCTCGAGCCCCTCCCCTCGACGCAAGCCGAGTGTTTCCGGAAGGTTCTGTTTTGGTTTCGGATTTCCGGCACCTGTAGTTCAGTTTTGTTTCCGTCCAGTTTTTTTCGTGACCTGTTTTTGGTTATTTTTTTGACGTCAATGAGAAAATCCTTCGGTGCGATGAGTGTGCTGGGCGATGTAAGCTGTGTATCGGTTTTATCGCATAACAACATCAGAAATAGGAGCAGGAGTCGGCCATTCGGCCCCTCGAGCCTGCTCCGCCATTTAATACCATCATGGCTGATCCGATCATGGACTCAGCTCCACTTCCCTGCCCGCTCCCTTATCCCCTTATCGGATAAGAAACTGTCTATCTCTGTCTTAAATATATTCAATGTCCCGGCTTCCACAGCTCTCTGAGGCAGCGAATTCCACAGATTTACAACCCTCAGAGAGAAGAAATTCCTCCTCATCTCAGTTTTAAATGGGCGGCCCCTTATTCTAAGATCATGCCCCCTAGTTCTAGTCTCCCCCATCAGTGGAAACATCCTCTCTGTATCCACCTTGTCGAGCCCCCTCATAATCTGATACGTTTCGATAAGATCACCTCTCATTCTTCTGAATTCCAATGAGTAGAGGCCCAACCTCCTCAACCTTTCCTCATAAGTCAACCCCCTCATCTCCGGAATCAACCGAGTGAACCTTCTCTGAACTGCCTCCAAAGCAAGTATATCCTTTCGTAAATATGGAAACCAAAACTGCACGCAGTACTCCAGGTGTGGCCTCACCAATACCCTGTATAACTGTAGCAAGACTTCCCTGCTTTTATACTCCATCCCCTTTGTAATAAAGGCCAAGATACCATTGGCCTTCCTGATCACTTGCTGTACCTGCATACTAACCTCAGTTTCACACCCAGAATCTGTTGTCTCAATGTGGGTTAGAATCACTGATTAAATCAGCACAGGGCAAGGCCATTCGGCCCATCCAGTCTACACCGTCGCTTTCGAAGAATTAGTCCCGCTCTTTCCCCAAACCCCTGCCATTTTTTCTCCAAGTGTGGATCCAATTCCTTTTTGTCGGCTACTATTTAATCTGTATCGAATGCCCTGCCGTTTGATAAACAACCACAGAATAGGCTTGCCAGCAAAGTTGAAGCCCGTGGAATAAAAGGGACAGGGGCAGCATGGATATGGAATCGGCTGAGTGAGAGGAAACAGAGTAGTGGTGAACTGGAGGGAGGTATACAGTGGTGTTCCCCAGGGGTCAGTACTGGGACCACTGCTTTTCCTGATATATATTAATGGCTTGCACTTGGGTGTACAGGGCACGATTTCAACACTTGCGGAGGACACACAACTTGGAAGGACAGTGAACAGTGAGGAGGATAGTGATAGACTTCAGGAGGACACAGAGAGGCCGGTGGGATGGGCAGACACGGGGCAGATGCAGTTTAACACACAAAAGTACAAAGTGATACATTTTGGTCGGAAGAATGACAAGAGGCGATATAAACTGAAGGGTACAATTCTGAAGAGGGTGCAGGAGCAGAGAGCTGGGGTCACATGTGCCCAAATTGTTGAAGGTGGCAGGGCAGGTTGAGAAAGCGGTTTTAAAAAAAGTCTACGGGATCCTGAGCTACATAAATAGAGGCATAGAGTACAGCAGCAAGGAAGTTATGGTGAACCTTTATAAATCACAGGTTCGGCCTTAACTGGAGTATTGTGTCCAATTCTGGGCACCGTACTTTAGGAATGATGTGAAGACCTGAGAGAGGGAGCAGAGGGGATTTACAAGAATGGTTCCAGGGATGAGGGACTTCAGTTACGGGGAGAGACTGGAGAAGCTGAGGTGGTTCTCCTTGGAGCAGAGAAGGTTGAGAGGAGATTTGATCGAGGTGCTCAAAATCATGAGGGGTCCGGACAGAATAGACCGAGAGAGAGAAACTGTTCCCATTGGTGGAAGGGTCGGGAACCAGAGGACACAGATTTAAGGCGATTGGTAGAAGAACCAAAGGCGACATGAGGGAAAATGTTTTTACGCAGCGAGTGGTGAGGATCCGGAATTCACGGCCTGAGAGGGTGCTGGAGGCAGACTTGATCGTGGCTTTCAAAGGGGAATTGGATAAGTACCGGAAGCGTTTTTGCTCATGACCCGCAGTTCCCTCTCGAGTGTGACGTAACGTTACTGATTTGGTGACCGTCCTGCGTTGTGACAACCACCTCCGACAGTCGTGAACTTTCACCCCACCAGCACTGCCGGGAGGTGAAAGGTGAGCAGGGTGATCAGGCCCTATCGCTTCTTGATTGGCTGTGATTGTGTGGGATCTGGCCTTGATTTCACCCCCCTCCACTCCTCTCCCCGATGGGGGTACCTCACGATGGGGGCAGGGGCCTTGGCGATCCCTTCACCTCTCCGCTCCACACCAACATGTTTTTATTGGTTCCTGGGATGTGGGCGTCGCTGGCAAGGCCGGCATTTATTGCCCATTCCTAATCACCCCTTGAGAAGTGGTGGTGAGCCGCTGCCTTGAACCGCTGCAGTTCGTGTGGTGAAGGTGTTCCCACAGTGCTGTTAGAAACATAGAAACATAGAAAATAGGTGCAGGAGTAGGCCATTCGAGCCTGCACCACCATTCAATAAGATCATGGCTGATCATTCACCTCAGTACCCCCTTCCTGCTTTCTCTCCATACCCCTCGATCCCTTTAGCCGTAAGGGCCATATCTAACTCCCTCTTGAATATATCTAACGAACTGGCCTCAACAACTCTCTGCGGCAGGGAATTCCACAGGTTAACAACTCTCTGAGTGAAGAAGTTTCTCCTCATCTCGGTCCTAAATGGCTTACCCCTTATCCTTAGACTGTGACCCCTGGTTCTGGACTTCCCCAACATCGGGAACATTCTTCCTGCATCTAACCTGTCCAGTCCCGTCAGAATTTTATGTTTCTATGAGATCCCCACTCATTCTTCAAAATTCCAGTGAATATAAGCCCAGTCGATCCAGTCTCTCCTCATATGTCAGTCCTGCCAACCCAGGAATCAGTCTGGTGAACCTTCGCTGCACTCCCTCAATAGCAAGAATGTCCTTCCTCAGATTAGGAGACCAAAACTGAAAATATTCCAGGTGTGGCCTCACCAAGGCCCTGTACAACTGCAGTAAGACCTCCCTGCTCCTCTACTCAAATCCCCTAGCTATGAAGGCCAACATACCATTTGCCTTCTTCACCGCCTGCTGTACCTACATGCCAACCTTCAATGACTGATGTACCATGACACCCAGGTCTCGTTGCATCTCCCCTTTTTGTTAATCTGTCACCATTCAGATAATCTGCCTTCCTGTTTTTGCTACCAAAGTGGATAACCTCACATTTATCCACATTATACTGCATCTGCCATGCATTTGCCCACTCACCTAACCTGTCCAAGTCACCCTGCAGCCTCTTAGCATCCTCCTCACAGCTCACACCGCCACCCAGTTTAGTGTCATCTGCAAACTTGGAGATATTACATTCAATTCCTTCATCTAAATCATTAATGTATATTGTAAATAGCTGGGGTCCCAGCACTGAACCTTGCGGCACCCCACTAGTCACTGCCTGCCATTCTGAAAAGGACCAGTTTATCCCGACTCTCTGCTTCCTGTCTGCCAACCAGTTCTCTATCCACGTCAGTACATTATCCCCAATACCATGTGCTTTGATTTTGCACACCAATCTCTTGTGTGGGACCTTGGCAAAAGCCTTTTGAAAGTCCAAATACACCACATCCACTGGTTCTCCCTTGTCCACTCTACTCGTTACATCCTCAAAAAATTCTAGAAGGTTTGTCAATCATGATTTCCCTTTCATAATTCATGCTGACTTGGACCGATCCTGTCACTGCTTTCCAAATGCGCTGCTATTTCATCTTTAATAATTGATTGCAACATTTTCCCCACTACTGATGTTAGGCTAACCGGTCTATAATTACCCGTTTTCTCTTTTTTTAAATGTGGGGTTACATTAGCCACCATCCAATCCAAAGGAACTGATCCAGAGTCGATTGACTGTTGGAAAATGATCACCAATGCATCCACTATTTCTAGGGCCACTTCCTTAAGTACTCTGGGATGCAGACTATCAGGCACTGGGGATTTATCGGCCTTCAATCCCATCAATTTCCCTAACACAATTTCCTGACAAATAAGGATTTCCTTCAGTTCCTCCTTCTCGCTAGACCCTCGGTCCCCTAGTATTTCCTTAGTGAAGACAGAACCAAAGTATTTGATCAATTGGTCTGCCATTTCTTTGTTCCCCATTAAAAATTCACCTGATTCTGACTGCAAGGGAACTACATTTGTCTTCACTAATTTTGTTCTCTTCACATATCTATAGAAGCTTTTGCAGTCAGTTTTTATGTTCCCGGCAAGCTTCCTCTCATACTCTATTTTCCCCTCCTAATTAAACTCTTTGTCCTCCTCTGCTGAATTCTAAATTTCTCCCAGTCCTCAGGTTTGCTGCTTTTTCTGGACAATTTATATGCCTCTTCCTTGGATTTAACACTATCCCTAATTTCCCGTTAGCCACGGTTGAGTCACCTTCCCCGTTTTACATAGAAACAGAAAATAGGTGCAGGAGTAGGCCATTCGGCCCTTCGAGCCTGCACCACCATTCAATGAGTTCATGGCTGAACATTCAACTTCAGTACCCCATTCCTGCTTTCTCGCCATACCCCTTGATCCCCCCAGTAGTAAGGACTACACCTAACTCCTTTTTGAATATATTTAGTGAATTGGCCTCAACAACTTTCTGTGGTAGAGAATTCCACAGGTTCACCACTCTCTGGGTGAAGACGTTTCTCCTCATCTCGGTCCTAAATGGCTTATCCCTTATCCTTAGACTGTGACCCCTGGTTCTGGACTTCCCCAACATTGGGAACATTCTTCCTGCATCTAACCTGACTGAACCCATCAGAATTTTAAATGTTTCTATGAGGTCCCCTCTCATTCATCTGAACTCCAGTGAATACAAGCCCAGTTGATCCAGTCTTTCTTGATATGTCAGTCCCACCATCCCGGGAATCAGTCTGGTGAACCTTCGCTGCACTCCCTCAATAGCAAGAATGTCCTTCCTCAGGTCAGGAGACCAAAACTGTACACAATACTCCACGTGTGGCCTCACCAAGGCCCTGTACAACTGTAGCAACATCTCCCTGCCCCTGTACTCAAATCCCCTTGCTATGAAGGCCAACATGCCATTTGCTTTCTTAACCGCCTACTGTACCTGCATGCCAACCTTCAATGACTGATGTACCATGACACCCAGGTCTCGTTGCACCTCCCCTTTTCCTAATCTGTCACCATTCAGATAACAGTCTGTCTCTCTGTTTTTACCACCAAAGTGGATAACCTCACATTTATCCACATTATACTTCATCTGCCATGCATTTGCCCACTCACCTAACCTATCCAAGTCACTCTGCAGCCTCATAGCATCCTCCTCGCAGCTCACACTGCCACCCAACTTAGTGTCATCCGCAAATTTGGAGATACTACATTTAATCCTCTCGTCTAAATCATTAATGTACAGTGTAAACAGCTGGGGCCCCAGCACAGAACCTTGCGGTACCCCACTAGTCACTGCCTGCCATTCTGAAAAGTACCCATTTACTCCTACTCTTTGCTTCCTGTCTGACAACCAGTTCTCAATCCATGTCAGCACACAACCCCCAATCCCATGTGCTTTAACTTTGCACATTAATCTCTTGTGTGGGACCTTGTCGAAAGCCTTCTGAAAGTCCAAATACACCACATCAACTGGTTCTCCCTTGTCCACTCTACTGGAAACATCCTCAAAAAATTCCAGAAGATTTGTCAAGCATGATTTCCCTTTCACAAATCCATGCTGACTTGGACCTATCATGTCACCTCTTTCCAAATGTGCTGCTATGACATCCTTAATAATTGATTCCATCATTTTACCCACTACCGATGTCAGGCTGACCGGTCTATAATTCCCTGTTTTCTCTCTCCCTCCTTTTTTTAAAAAGTGGGGTTACATTGGCTACCCTCCACTCCATAGGAACTGATCCAGAGTCTCTGGAATGTTGGAAAATGACTGTCATTGCATCCGCTATTTCCAAGGCCACCTCCTTAAGTACTCTGGGATGCAGTCCATCAGGCCCTGGGGATTTATCGGCCTTCAATCCCATCAATTTCCCCAACACAATTTCCTGATTAATAAGGATTTCCCTCAGTTCCTCCTCCTTACTAGACCCTCTGACCCCTTTTATATCCGGAAGGTTGTTTGTGTCCTCCTCAGTGAATACTGAACCAAAGTACTTGTTCAATTGGTCCGCCATTTCTTTGTTCCCCGTTATGACTTCCCCTGATTCTGACTGCAGGTCTTTACTAACCTTTTTCTCTTTACATATCTATAGAAACTTTTGCAATTCGTCTTAATGTTCCTTGCAAGCTTCTTTTTATGCCAGACAGGGATGTACAATTGTTGAAGTTCATCCATGTGATCTTTAAATGTCTGCTATTGCCTATCCACCGTCAACCCTTTAAGTATCATTCTCCAGTCTATCCTAGCCAATTCACGTCTCATACTGTCGAAGTT
This sequence comes from Pristiophorus japonicus, assembly GCF_044704955.1. Lineage (NCBI taxonomy): Eukaryota > Metazoa > Chordata > Chondrichthyes > Pristiophoridae > Pristiophorus > Pristiophorus japonicus. The sequence continues at coordinate 648,455 of NC_091995.1, read as the reverse complement.
ACCTTTCTTTACGTTCAGGACCCTAGTCTTTGCATTAACTGTGTCACGCTCCATCTTGGCTCTACCAGCCTAACATCCCCAGTGTTGAAGCACTGACCACACTCGATCAGCTTCGCTGGGCAAGCCACATAGTTCGCATGCCAGATACGGGACTCCCTAAGCAAATGCTTTATGCGGAGCTCCTTCACGGTAAACGAGCCAAAGGAGGACAGCGGAAACGTTATAAGGACCACCCTCAAAGCCTCCTTGGTAAAGTGCGACATCACCACTGACACCTGGGAGACCCGAGGTGGAGAAAGTGCATCCGGGAGGGCGCTGAGCTCTTCGAGTCTCAACGCAAAGAGCAGGCAGCGGAAGGAGCGCGCGGCAAACCAGCCCCAACGTCCCCTTCCCCCGCCGAATGTCTGTCCCACCTGTAACAGGGTCTGTGGCTCTCGTATTGGACTGTTCAGCCACCAGAGAACTCACTTTGGGAGTGGAAGCAAGTCCTCCTCGATTCTGAGGGACTGCCTATGATGATGATGATGAAGAATTCTACCATATTATGGTCACTCTTCCCCAAGGGGCCTCGCACAACAAGATTGCTAATTAGTCTTCTCTCATTACACAACACCCAGTCTAGGATGGCCAACTCTCTAGTTGGTTCCTCGACATATTGGTCTAAAAAACCATCCCTTGTACACTCCACCGTATTGCTACCAGTTTGTTTCGCCCAATCGATATGTAGATTAAAGTCACCCATGATAACTGCTGTACATTTATTGCACACATCCCTAATTTCTTGTTTCATGCCATCCCCAACCTCACTACTACTGTTTGGTGGTCTGTACACAACTCCCACTGGCGTTTTCTGCCCTTTGGTATTCCGCAGCTCTACCTATATCGATTCCACATCATCCAAGCTAATGTCCTTCCTTACTCTTGTGTTAATCTCCTCTTTAACCAACAACGCCACCCCACCTCCTTTTCCTTCCTGAATGTTGAATACCCCTGGATGTTGAGTTCCCAGCCTTGGTCACCCTGGAGCCACGTCTCCGTAATCCCAATTACATCATATCCGTTAACAGCTCTCTGCGCAGTTAATTCATCCACCTTATTACAAATGCTCCTCGCATTGAGACACAGAGCCTTCAGGCTTGTTTTCTTAAACACTCTTTGTCCTTTTATAATTATGTTCAAATGTGGCCCTCGATTAGGGAGGGAGTTCCAGGATTGTGACCCAGCGACGATGAAGGAACGGCCGATATATTTCCCAGTCAGGACGGTGTGTGACTGGGAGGGGAACGTGGAGGTGGTGGTATTCCCATGCACCTGCTGCCCTTGTCCTTCTAGGGGGTAGAGGTCGCGGGTTTGGGAGGTGCTGCCGAAGAAGCCTTGGTGAGTTGCTGCAGTGCATCTTGTAGATGGTACACACTGCAGCCAGGGGGCGCCGGTGGTGGAGGGAGTGAGTGTTGAAGGTGGTGGGTAGCGTGTCGATCAAGCGGCTGCTTTGTCCTGGATGGTGTCGAGCTTCTCGAGTGTTGTTGGAGCTGCACCATCCAGGCAAGTGGGGAGTATTCCATCACACTCCTGACTTGTGCCTTGTAGATGGTGGAAGACACTACAGAACCAGTGGGAACCTGTTTAATCGTCGACGTCTCCAGGCCAGGTCCAAGGCCACCCCAACCTCTGTCGTCGAGCTACAGTACGTGGACGATGCCTGTGTCTGTGCACACACAGAGGCTGAACTCCAGGACGTAGTCAACGTATTTATCAAGGTGTATGAAAGCATGGGCCTTACGCTGAACATCCGTAAGACAAAGGTCCCCCACCAGCCTGACCTCCCCACACAGCACTGCCCCCCAGTCATCAAGATCCACGGCGCGGCCCTGGACCATGTGGACCATTTCCCAGACCTCGGGAGCCTCCTATCAACAAGAGCAGGCATCGACGACGAGATCCAACACCGCCTCCAGTGCACCAGCGCAGCCTTCGGCCGCCTGAGGAAAAGAGTGTTTGAAGACCAGGCCCTCAAATCCACCACCCAACTCATGGTCTACAGGGCTGTAGTGATACCCGCCCTCCTGTATGGCTCAGAGACATGGACCATGTACAGCAGACATCTCAAGTCGCTGGAGAAATATCACCAACGCAAGATCTTACAAATCCCCTGGGAGGACAGACGCACCAACGTTAGCGTCCTCGACCAGGCCAACATCCCCAGCATCGAAGCACTGACCACACTCGACCAGCTCCGCTGGGCAGGCCACATTGTCCACATGTCAGACACGAGACTCCCAAAGCAAGCGCTCTACTTGGAACTCCTTCACGGCAAATGAGCCAAAGGAGGGCAGAGGAAACGTTACAGGGACACCCTCAAAGCCTCCCTGATAAAGTGCAACATCCCCACCGACACCTGGGAGTCCCTGGCCAAAGACCAGTCTGCCCTAAGTGGAGGAAGTGCATCCGGGAGGGCGCTGAGCACCTCGAGTCTCGTCACCGAGAGCATGCAGAAACCAAGCGCAGGCAGCAGAAGGAGCGTGCGGCAAACCAGTCCCACCCTCCCCTTCCCTCAACCACTGTCTGTCCCACCTGTGACCGGGACTGTGGTTCCTGTATTGGACTGTTCAGCCACCTAAGGACTCATTTTAAGAGTGGAAGCAAGTCTTCCTCGATTCCGAGGGACTGCCTCTGATGATGAGATGGTGGAAAGGCTTTGGGGAGTCAGGAGGTGAGACACTCGCTGCAGAATACCCAGCCTCTGACCTGCTCTTGTGGCCACAGTATTTATGTGGCTGGTCCAGTTAAGTTTTCTGGTCAATGGTGACCCCCAGATGTTGATGGTGGGGGATTCGGTGATGGTAATGCTAATGAATGTCAAGGGGCGGTGGTTAGACTCTTGTTGGAGATGGTCATTGCCTGCTGACCTTGCTACATTGACCAATCACCGGGCGTTCCTGCTCTGCACACGATTGGGCAGAATCATTGACCGACTAGATTCTCTGTCAGACGTGCTGACATTTCCATGACCCAGGAATGGTGGTATAGTGGTTATATTACTGGACCAGTGATCCAGAAACCACCTCAGTAAATACGTTGACTATGTCCTGGAGTTCAGCCTCTGTGTGCACAGATGCAGGCATCGTCCACGTACAGTAACTCGACGACAGAGGTTGGGGTGGTCTTGGACCTGGCCTGGAGATGGCGAAGGTTGAACAGGTCCCCACTGGTTCTGTAGTTTAGTTCCACTCCAGCGGGGAGCTTGTTGACTGTGAGGGGGAGCATGGCAGTGAGGAAGATTGTCTCTGGCCCAAAGACCGCCCTAAGTGGAGGAAGTGCATCCGGGAGGGCGCTGAGCACCTCGGGTCTCGTCGCCGAGAGCATGCAGAAACCAAGCGCAGGCAGCGGAAGGAGCGTGCGGCAAACCAGTCCCACCCTCCCCTTCCCTCAACCACTGTCTGTCCCACCTGTGACAGGGACTGTGGTTCTCGTATTGGACTGTTCAGTCACCTAAGGACTCAGTTTAAGAGTGGAAGCAAGTCTTCCTCGGTTCCCAGGGACTGCCTATGATGGTGATGAGTTCTTTTGCAACCACCCAACTGGTTTACTAATGATCTTTAGGGAAGGAAATGTGCCGTCCTTACCCGGTCTGGCTGATACGTGACTCCAGACCCACAGCAATGTGTTTGACTCTTAACTGACCCCTGAAATGGCCCAGCGAGACACTCAGTTGTGTAAGAACATAAGAAATAGGAGCAGGAGTAGACCATACGGCCCCTCGAGCCTGCTCCGCCATTTAATACGATCATGGCTGATCAGATCATGGACTCAGCTCCACTTCCCTGCCCGCTCCCTTATTCCTTTATCGGTTAAGAAACTGTCTATTTCTGTCTTAAATTTATTCAATGTCCCGGCTTCCACAGCTCTCTGGGGCAGAGAATTCCACAGATTTACAACCCTCTGAGAGAAGAAATTCCTCCTCATCTCAGTTTTAAATGGGCGGCCCCTTATTCTAAGACCATGCCCCCTAGTTCTAGTCTCCCCCATCAGTGGAAACATCCTCTCTGCATCCACCTTGTCAAGCCCCCTCATAATCTTATACGTTTCTTCTGAATTCCAATGAGTAGAGGCCCAACCTACTCAACCTTTCCTCATAAGTCAACCCCCTCATCTCCGGAATCAACCGAGTGAACCTTCTCTGAACTGCCTCCAAAGCAAGTATATCCTTTCGTAAATATGGAAACAAAAACTGCACGCAGTACTCCAGGTGTGGCCTCACCAATACCCTGTATAACTGTAGCAAGACTTCCCTGCTTTTATACTCCATCCCCTTTGTAATAAAGGCCAAGATTCCATTGGCCTTCCTGATCACTTGCTGTACCTGCATACTAACCTTTTGTGTTTCATGCACAAGTACCCCCAGGTCCCGCTGTACTGCAGCACTTTACAATCTTTCTCCATTTAAATAATACCTTGCACTTTGATTTTTTTTTTCTGGTTCACTCGGTTGATTCCGGGGATGAGGGGGTTGACTTATGAGGAAAGGTTGAGGAGGTTGGGCCTCTACTCATTGGAATTCAGCAGAATGAGAGGTGATCTTATCGAAACAGATGCAGAGAGGATGCTTCCCCTCGTGGGGAAGACTAGAACTAGGAGGTATAGTGTCAAAATAAGTTCGCCCATTTAAAACTGAGATGAGGAGGAATTTCTTGTTAATCTGTGGAATTCACTGCCTCAGAGAGCTGTGGAAGCCGGGACATTGAATACATTTAAGACAGAGATCGACAGATTTTTGAGCGATGAGGTTATGGGGAGCGGGCAGGGAAGTGGAGCTGAGTCTAGGATCGGATCAGCCATGATGGTATTAAATGGCGGAGCAGGCTCGAGGGGCCGAATGGCCGACTCCTGCTCCTATTTCTGATGTTCCCTGTACTGTCTCCGGTGCAAGTGTTTCCCTGTTTAAATCCGGAGACCACGGTGATGGGCAATAAGTGCCCCTCCGTGCCAGCGATGCCCATCTCCCAGGAACGAATAAATGTATAAAAGCAAATGAAGAGTGTCCCTTGTGAGTGTTGAAGGGAGGGTGTGTGGTGGGACCCGGAGGGGAGGGTTGTGTGTCACGGTGAATATGGATGACTGGAGGCACTGTTCCAGCAAGGCTCTCATGACTGGATCTATAATCGAAGTCTGTTAACTCGCTCTTTGTGTTCTCGTAGCTCGGGCCGGTCGAGTGACGCACAGCGGAGCAGGTCACGGCTGGAGAGCGAGGGGAAGCTGAGCACGGAAGGCACGCTGGGCGTCGAGCCCTGGGAGATGTGGAGCCCCCTCCCCCGAGGGTCCGGCGGAGGTCCAGCGGAGGGGGCAGCAGGCCCGGGGCCCGGGGGCTGGACGTCGAGGGAGGAGGGGGGCGGTGGGGACCTCGAGGCCCGCAGGAGGAGGGTCCCGGCCGCCAGATCCAGAGACCCCCGGCTCGCCCAGCGCAAGAGGGATCTCCGCAACAGCTACATTGTCTCGGAGCGGCCACACACCCCGGAGAGCGCCCGGGACAGCGGGCTGCCCATCGTGGGCGTGGCCTGGCGGGGGGAGGGGCACCCCCGGGGGGGCACGATGGATCCCCGCCCCAATCCCAGGGAGGGGGGGCCAAGGGGGCAGCAGGAACACACTCGTGGGGTTGGGTCTGGAGAGAAGGGCCTCAGGGAACAGGAAGATCCCACTCATGGGGTTGGGTCTGGAGAGAAGTATCTCGGGGAACAGGACAATCCCGATGGTGGGGTTGGGTCGGGTTTGGGGGAACAGGACGATCCCGATGGTGGGGTTGGGACGGGCCGGGGGGAACAGGAGGATCCCGATGGTGGGGTTGGGTCGGGTCTGGGGGAACAGGAGGCTCCCGATGGTGGGGTTGGGTCGGACCGGGGGGAACAGGAGGATCCCGATGGTGGGGTTGGGTCGGGCCGGGGGGAACAGGAGGATCCCGATGGTGGGGTTAGATCGGGTCTGGGGGAACAGGAGGATCCCGATGGTGGGGTTGGGTCGGACCGGGGGGAACAGGACAATCCCGATGGTGGGGTTGGGTCAGGTCTCGGGGAACAGGACAATCCCGATGGTGGGATTGGGTCGGGTCGGGGGGAACAGGAGGATCCCGATGGTGGGGTTAGATCGGGTCTGGGGGAACAGGAGGATCCCGATGGTGGGGTTGGGTCGGGTCTCGGGGAACAGGAGGATCCCGATGGTGGGGTTGGGTCGGACCGGGGGGAACAGGAGGATCCCGATGGTGGGGTTGGGTCGGGCCGGGGGGAACAGGAGGATCCCGATGGTGGGGTTAGATCGGGTCTGGGGGAACAGGAGGATCCCGATGGTGGGGTTGGGTCGGACCGGGGGGAACAGGACAATCCCGATGGTGGGGTTGGGTCGGGTCTGGGGGAACAGGAGGCTCCTGATGGTGGGGTTAGATCGGGTCTGGGGGAACAGGAGGATTCCGATGGTGGGGTTAGATCGGGTCTGGGGGAACAGGAGGATCCCGATGGTGGGATTGGGTCGGGTCTGGGGGAACAGGAGGATCCCGATGGTGGGGTTAGATCGGGTCTGGGGGAACAGGAGGATCCCGATGGTGGGATTGGGTCGGACCGGGGGGAACAGGAGGCTCCCGATGGTGGGGTTAGATCGGGTCTGGGGGAACAGGAGGATCCCGATGGTGGGATTGGGTCGGGCCGGGGGGAACAGGAGGATCCCGATGGTGGGATTGGGTCGGGCCGGGGGGAACAGGAGGATCCCGATGGTGGGATTGGGTCGGGTCTGGGGGAACAGGAGGATCCCGATGGTGGGGTTGGGTCGGACCGGGGGGAACAGGAGGATCCCGATGGTGGGGTTGGGTCGGGCCGGGGTCAGGGGCTCAGTCGGCGATTTACTTACGTTATCAGGACCCGGGAGCCGGTGACGCCGGACGATGGCGGGGCGGTGAGGGTGGCCTGCTGCGGTCGTCAGTCGGCGAGCACCGAGGCAGAGGGACCGCAGGACGCTGGCCGTCTGTCGGAGGGGCCGGGAGCTAAGGTCGTTGAGCCGCGGCAACCCCGAGCGAGGAAGCCCACCGCCAACCCGGCAACGGGTGAAGAGACGCTCCCGGGCAACGATGGGCTGGCGGCAGAGCAACCACAGGTCAGACATCCTTCCGCCACTCTGGGCGGCTTTGTGTGGGGCTGTGGGCGGTGTTCCTGTTCGGTGTGGGTTCGTGGGCAGCACTGAGGGAGTGCCGCACTGTCGGAGGGGCAGTACTGAGGGAGCGCCGCACTGTCGGAGGGGCAGTACTGAGGGAGTGCCGCACTGTCGGAGGGGCAGTACTGAGGGAGTGCCGCACTGTCGGAGGGGCAGTACTGAGGGAGTGCCGTACTGTCGGAGGGGCAGCACTGAGGGAGTGCCGTACTGTCGGAGGGGCAGTACTGAGGGAGTGCCGCACTGTCGGAGGGGCAGTACTGAGGGAGTGCCGGAGGGTCAGTACTGAGGGAGCGCCGCACTGTCGGAGGGGCAGTACTGAGGGAGTGCCGCACTGTCGGAGGGGCAGCACTGAGGGAGTGCCGGAGGGTCAGGAATGAGGGAGCGCCGCACTGGCGGAGGGGCAGTACTGAGGGAGCGCCGCACTGTCGGAGGGGCAGTACTGAGGGAGCGCCGCACTGGCGGAGGGGCAGTACTGAGGGAGCGCCGCACTGTCGGAGGGGCAGTACTGAGGGAGCGCCGCACTGTCGGAGGGGCAGTATTGAGGGAGCGCCGCACTGTCGGAGGGGCAGTACTGAGGGAGCGCCGCACTGTCGGAGGGGCAGTATTGAGGGTGCGCCGCACTGTCGGAGGTGCCGTCTTTCGGATGATACGTTAAACCGAGGCCCCGTCTGCTCTCTCGAGGTGGATGTAAAAGATCCCAGGGCATTATTTCGCAGAAGAGCGGGGGAGTTCTCCCCGGTGTCCTGGGGCCAATATTTATCCCTCAATCAACAACAAAAGCAGATTATCTGGGTCATTATCACATTGCTGTGTGTGGGATCTTGCTGTGCACAAATTGCCTGCCGCATTTCTGACATTGCAACAGTGACTACACTTGGGGAAAAATGCTTGAGCCGGTGACTGGTGAAAATGTCATTCCTCCCACACCACTCCCCTCCCTCCAGCAAACGTTTCTCACTTGCACAACTCGCTCTCGGGATTTGCTGCTGCACTTAGCCCCCAAATACGTCACTGCCCTCTGAGCAAAGTAGGTGAATCTAAACCATCTCCCCACCCTCCCTGTTCCACATTTGATGGATGAGATTTAACAATCTCTCCTGTTATGTCTTTTGAGGCTGTGATAATGACTCCACCAGGCAGTGTGTTGTATTTAAACTGTAGTGACCTTAGTCCTTTATTGGTAACTCCAGAGTGAGGATCACACCTGGTGGCCTGACTTTAACACCAGGCCAGGCACACCTGTACAGGTAACCTACAAGTCTCCCACTGCAGTGCCCTCTGGTGGCACATATGTAGCAGTACAAGCAGTAAACATGTCTGGATACACGACCTCCTCCGGCCCCACAACCCCCCCGAGATCTCTGCGCTCCTCCAATTCTGCCCTCCTGACCATCCCTGATTATAATCGCTCCACCATCGGTGGCCGTGCCTTCAGCTGCCTGGGCCCCAAGCTCTGGAACTCCCTCCCTAAACCTTTCCGCCTCCCTCTTGTCCTTTTTAAGATGCTCCTTAAATCTCTCTCACCAAGAACATAAGAAATAGGAGCAGGAGTAGGCCATTTGGCCCCTTGAGCCTGCTCCACCATTTAATACGATCATGGCTGATCCGATCATGGACTCGGGTTCACTTCCCTGCCCACCCCCTTATCCCCTTAATCCCTTATCGCTCATAATCTGTCTATCTCCACCTTAAATTTATTCAATGTCCCAGCTTCCACAGCTCTCTGAGGCAGCGAATTCCACAGATTTACAACCCTCAGAAGAAATTCCTCCTCATCTCAGTTTTAAATGGGCGGCCCCTTATTCTAAGACCATGCCCCCTAGTTCTAGTCTCCCCCATCAGTGGAAACATCCTCTCTGCATCCACCTTGTCAAGCCCCCTCATAATCTTATACATTTCGATAAGATCACCTCTCATTCTTCTGAACTCCAATGAGTAGAGGCCCAACCTCCTCAACCTTTCCTCATAAGTCAACCTCCTCATCTCCGGAATCAACCGAGTGAACCTTCTCTAAACTGCCTCCAAAGCAAGTATATCCTTTCGTAAATATGGAAACCAAAACTGCACGCAGTATTCCAGGTGTGGCCTCACCAATACCCTGTACCAAGCTTTTGGTCACCTGGCCTAATATCTCCTGATCTGGCAAGGTGTCAAGTATGGTTCTGACACTGTTCTTGTGAAACACCTTGTGACGTTTAACAACGTTAAAGGCACTATATAAATGCAAATTGTCATTCTTCACCGACTCCTCCCCAGGGACACGATGGTTCAGTGGTTAGTCTGGACCTTTCCTATTGCAGAGAAGGCAAATGGTACGTTGGCCTTCATTGCAAGAGGATTTGAGTACAGGAGCAAGGATGTCTCACTCCAGTTATACAGGGCCTTGGTGAGACCACACCTGGAGTATTGTGTGCAGTTTTGGTCTCCTTACCCAAGGAAGGATATACTTGCCACAGAGGGAGTGCAGCGAAGGTTCACCAGACTGATTCCTGGGATGGCAGGACTGTGGTATGAGGAGAGATTGGGTCGACTGGGCCTGTATTCACTAGAGTTTAGAAGAATGAGAGGGGATCCCATTGAAAGGTATAAAATTCTGACGGGGTTGGACAGACTGGATGCGGGGAGGATGTTTCCCCGGGGCTGGGAAGTCGAGAACAAGGGGTCACAGTCTCAGGATACGGGGTAGGAAATTTAGGACCGAGATGAGGAGAAATGTTTTCACTCAGAGGGTGGTGAACCTGTGGAATTCTCTACCACAGAAGGCTGTGGAGGCCAAGTCACTGAATATATTTAAGAGGGAGGTAGATAGATTTCTAGACACAAAAGGCATCAAGGGGTATGGGGAGAAAGTGGGAATATGGTGTTGAGATAGAGGATCAGCCATGATCATATTGAATGGCGGTGCAGGCTCGAGGGGCCGAATGGCCTACTGCTGATCCTATTTCTGATGTTCTGATAAGGCCGTGCCTCGCTCCACAGGTGGGACCGTTGGCACGGAGGCGGGCGCAGTTGGTCGAGTGGCAGCAGCGGAGAGCCAGGCCAGCGAGACTCCAGCAGGGCCAGCAGGAGGCAGCGGCGAGCCGGAAACGTGCAGGGCTCAGGTGAGTGTTGGTGGGGCTCCCGCTCGCGTGGGCTAGACGCGGTGTTGGCAGTGTTAGTGTGTGTGAGAGGTTCGGGCCCGCTCGCTGTATATTGCACGGCTATTTGGTGTGCGCACACGCTGGCACATCCCTTTCTCTGGACCATGTGTTGGACATTGAGGGAGATTGGGGGGGGGTCGGGGGCCAGGGGTCAGAGAGGTTGGAGAAGGTGTGGGGGGGTGCGGGGGTCAGGAGTGCCGGGGAAGGGGTTGATGAGGGTCAGAGAATGTGGGAGTGGGGAGATGAGTGGGGGGGGGGGGGGGGGGGGGAGGGTGGAATGAGGGTCGAGGAGGTGAGGTGGGGGATGGGGGGAGCAGGGGGGAAATCGGGTCGGGGGCACTCCCTCAGTACTGCCCCTCCGACAGTGCGGCACTCCCTCAGTACTGCCCCTCCGACAGTGCGGCGCTCCCTCAGTACTGCCCCTCCGACAGTGCGGCGCTCCCTCAGTACTGCCCCTCCGACAGTACGGCACTCCCTCAGTACTGCCCCTCCGACAGTGCGGCGCTCCCTCGGTACTGGCGCTCCCTCGGCACTGCCCCTCCGACAGTGCGGCGCTCCCTCGGCACTGCCCCTCCGACAGTGCGGCGCTCCCTCGGCACTGCCCCTCCGACAGTGTGGCGCTCCCTCGGCACTGCCCCTCCGACAGTGCGGCGCTCCCTCGGCACTGCCCCTCCGACAGTGCGGCGCTCCCTCGGCACTGCCCCTCCGACAGTGCGGCGCTCCCTCGGCACTGCCCCTCCGACAGTGCGGCGCTCCCTCGGCACTGGCGCTCCCTCGGTACTGCCCCTCCGACAGTGCGGCGCTCCCTCGGTACTGCCCCTCCGACAGTGCGGCGCTCCCTCGGTACTGCCCCGGGAGTGTCAGCTTAGAATTTTTTTATGCTCAAGTTCCTGGAGTGGGACTTGAACCTACAACCTTCTGATTCGGAGGTGAGAGAGTGGGAGATACCCACTGAGACACAGGCTGACACTTGGAGATAGGCCGCAGATCAGTCATGATCTCATTGAATGGTGGAGCAGGCTCGAGGGGCCGAATGGCCCACCAGGAGATGGTCTTACCGTGTGTAAATGGAAACCTTGATGTTGGCCCATTAGCGATCTGGGTCATTATCACATTGCTGTCTGTGGGAGCTTGCTGTGCGCAAGTTGGCTGCCGCGTTTCCCACAATGCAACAGTGACTACACTCCAAAAGTACTTCATTGGCTGTAAAGCACTTTGAGACGTCCGGTGGTTGTGAATAGCACACGTGTATTCCTTGCCCAACGTTCCTTGCACAAAGCAGTAACCTCCATCAGCACATGTCTTCTCAAGGAAGTTATGGTGAACCTGTGTAAAACACGGGTTCGGCCTCAACTGGAGGATTGTGTCCAATTCTGGGCACCACACTTTGGGAAGGGTGTGACGTCCTTGGAGAGGGAGCAGAGGTGATTTACCAGAATGGTTCCAGGAATGAGGGACTTCAGTTTCATGGATAGACTGGAGATCCCGGGAATGTTCTACATGGAGCAGAGAAGGTTAAGAGGAGTTTTGATAGAGGCTCAAAAACATGAGTGGTCTGGACAAGTGGATAGAGCATACAGTTTTGGTTTCCATATTTACGAAAGGATATACTTGCTTTGGAGGCAGTTCAGAGAAGGTTCACTCGGTTGATTCCGGAGATGAAGGGGTTGACTTATGAGGAAAGGTTGAGGAGGTTGGGCCTCTACTCATTGGAATTCAGAAGAATGAGAGGTGATCTTATCGAAACGTATAAGATTATGAGGGGGCTTGATAAGGTGGATGCAGAGAGGATGTTTCCACTGATGGGGGAGACTAGAACTAGGGGGCATGGTCTTAGAATAAGGGGTCACCCATTTAAAACTGAGATGAGGAGGAATTTCTTCTCTCAGAGGGTTGTAAATCTGTGGAATTCGCTGCCTCAGAGAGCTGTGGAAGCCGGGACATTGAATAAATTTAAGACAGAAATAGACAGTTTCTTAACCGATAAGGGAAGAAGGGGATAAGGGAGCGGGCAGGGAAGTGGAGCTGAGTCCATGATCGGATCAGCCATGATCGTATTACATGGCGGAGCAGGCTCGAGGGGCCATATGGCCGACTCCTGCTCCTATTTCTTATGTCCTTAAACTGTTCCCATTGGCGGAAGGGTCGGCAACCAGAGGACACAGATTTAAGGCGATCGGTAGTAGAACCAAAGGCCACATGACGAAAGACTTTATACGCAGCGAGTGGTTAGGATCGGGAATTCACGGCCTGAAAGGGTGGTGGAGGCAGACTTGATCGTGGCTTCCATCATCGTAGGCAGCCCTCAATCGAGGAAGACTTGCTTCCACTCTAAATATGAGTTCTCAAGTGGCTGAACAGTCCAATACGAGAACCACAGTCCCTGTCACAGGTGGGACAGACAGTGGTTGAGGGAAGGGGAGGGTGGGACTGGTTTGCCGCACGCTCCTTCCGCTGCCTGCACTTGATTTCTGCATGCTCTCGGCGACGAGACTCGAGGTGCTCAGCGCCCTCCCGAATGCACTTCCTCCACTTAGGGCGGTCTTTGGCCAGGGACTCCCAGGTGTCGGTGGGGATGTTGCACTTTATCAGGGAGGCTTTGAGGGTGTCCCTGTAACGTTTCCTCTGCCCACCTTTGGCTCGTTTGCCGTGAAGGAGTTCCGAGTAGACCGCTTGCTTTGGGAGTCTCGTGTCTGGCATGTGGACAATGTGGCCCTGCCCAGCGGAGCTGGTCGAGTGTGGTCAGTGCTTCGATGTTGGGGATGTTGGGCCTGGTCGAGGATGCTAACATTGGTGCGTCTGTCCTCCCGGGGGATTTGTAGGATCTTGCGGAAACATCGTTGGTGATATTTCTCCAGTGACTTGAGGTGTCTACTGTACCTGGTCCACGTCTCTGAGCCATACAGGACTGGCTTTTACTCTGGAGCATCCACGATACTGAGAATGACGTGAGTAGCACGTGTAGTGAGTTGGTCTTACCGCAGGTGAAGGGTCCACAGCCAGATAGGGAATGGAAGACCAACAGGAAGAGCAGTGCAAGGAAGGTAGTGCAGGGGTCCCCTGTGGTCATCCCCCTGCAAAACAGATACACTGCTTTGGGTACTGTTGAGGGGGATGATTCATCGGGGGAGGGCAGCAGCAGCCAAGTTCATGGCACCGTGGCTGGCTCTGTTGCACAGGAGGGCAGGAAAAAGAGTGGGAGAGCGATAGTGATAGGGGATTCAATGGTGAGGGGAATAGATAGGCGTTTCTGCGGCCGCAACCGAGACTCCAGGATGGTATGTTGCCTCCCTGGTGCAAGGGTCAAGGATGTCTCCAAGCGGGTGCAGGACATTCTAAAAAAGGGAGGGAGAACAGCCAGTTGTCGTGGTGCACATTGGTACCAACGACATAGGTTTAAAAAAAGGGATGAGGTCCTACAAAACGATTTAAGGAGCTAGGAGCTAAATTAAAAAGTAGGACCTCAAAAGTAGTAATCTCGTGATTGCTACCAGTGCCACGTGCTAGTCAGAGTAGGAATCGCAGAATAGCACAGATGAATACGTGGCTTGAGGAGTGGTGCAGAAGGGACGGATTCAAATTCCTGGGGCATTGGAACCGGTTCTGGGAGAGGTGGGACCAGTACAAACCAGACGGTCTGCACTTGGGCAGGACCGGAACCAATGTCCTAGGGGGAGTGTTTGCTAGTGCTGTTGGGGAGGAGTTAAACTAATATGGCAGGGGGATGGGAATCAATGCAGGGAGACAGAGGGAAACAAAAAGGAGACAAAAGCAAAAGACAGAAAGGAGATGAGGAAAAGTGGAGGGCAGAGAAACCCAAGGCAAAGAACAAAAAGGGCCACTGTACAGCAAAATTCTAAAAGGACCAAGGGTGTTTAAAAAAACAAGCCTGAAGGCTTTGTGTCTTAATGCAAGGAGTATCCGCAATAAGGTGGATGAATTAACTGTGCAAATAGATGTTAACAAATATGATGTGATTGGGATTACTGAGACATGGCTCCAGGATGATCAGGGCTGGGAACTCAACATCCAGGGGTATTCAACATTCAGGAAGGATAGAATAAAAGGAAAAGGAGGTGGGGTAGCATTGCTGGTTAAAGATGAGATTAATGCAATAATTAGGAAAGACATTAGCTTGGATGATGTGGAATCTATATGGGTGGAGCTGCAGAACACCAAAGGGCAAAAATTGTTAGTGGGAGTTGTGTACAGACCTCCAAACAGTAGTAGTGATGTTGGGGAGGGCATCAAACAGGAAATTAGGAGTGCATGCAATAAAGGTGCAGCAGTTACAATGGGTGACTTTAATATGCACATAGATTGGGCTAACCAAACTGGAAGCAATACGGTGGAGGAGGATTTCCTGGAGTGCATAAGGGATGGTTTTCTAGACCAATATGTTGAGGAACCAACTAGGGGGGAGGCCATCTTAGACTGGGTGTTGTGTAATGAGAGAGGATTAATTAGCAATCTCGTTGTGCAAGGCCCCTTGGGGAAGAGTGACCATAATATGGTGGAATTCTGCATTTGGATGGAGAATGAAACAGTTAATTCAGAGACCATGGTCCAGAACTTAAAGAAGGGTAACTTTGAAGGTATGAGGCGTGAATTGGCTAGGATAGATTGGCGAATGATACTGAAGGGGTTGACTGTGGATGGGCAATGGCAGACATTTAGAGGCCGCATGGATGAACTACAACAATTGTACATCCCTGTCTGGCGTAAAAATAAAAATGGGAAGGTGGCTCAACCGTGGCTATCTAGGGAAATCAGGGATAGTATTAAAGCCAAGGAAGTGGCATACAAATTGGCCAGAAATAGCAGCGAACCTGGGGACTGGGAGAAATTTAGAACTCAGCAGAGGAGGACAAACGGTTTGATTAGGGCAGGGAAAATGGAGTACGAGAAGAAGCTTGCAGGGAACATTAAGACGGATTGCAAAAGTTTCTATAGATATGTCAAGAGAAAAAGGTTGGTAAAGACAAACGTAGGTCCCCTGCAGTCAGAATCAGGGGAAGTCATAACGGGGAACAAAGAAATGGCGGACCAATTGAACAAGTACTTTGGTTCGGTATTCACTAAGGAGGACACTAACAACCTTCCGGATATAAAAGGGGTCAGAGGGTCTAGTAAGGAGGAGGAACTGAGGGAAATCCTTATTAGTCGGGAAATTGTGTTGGGGAAATTGATGGGATTGAAGGCCGATAAATCCCCAGGGCCTGATGGACTGCATCCCAGAGTACTTAAGGAGGTGGCTTTGGAAATAGCGGATGCATTGACAGTCATTTTTCAACATTCCATTGACTCTGGATCAGTTCCTATCGAGTGGAGGGTAGCCAATGTAACCCCACTTTTTAAAAAAGGAGGGAGAGAGAAAACGGGGAATTATAGACCTATCAGCCTGACATTGGTAGTGGGTAAAATGATGGAATCAATTATTAAGGATGAAATAGCGCATTTGGAAAGAGGTGACATGATAGGTCCAAGTCAGCATGGATTTGTGAAAGGGAAATCATGCTTGACAAACCATCTGGAATTATTTGAGGATGTTTCCAGTTAAGTGGGCAAGGGAGAACCAGCTGATGTGGTATATTTGGACTTTCAGAAGGCTTTCGACAAGGTCCCACACAAGAGATTAATGTGCAAAGTTAAAGCACATGGGATTGGGGGTAGTGTGCTGACATGGATTGAGAACAGGTTGTCAGACAGGAAGCAAAGAGTAGGAGTAAATGGGTACTTTTCAGAATGGCAGGCAGTGACTAGTGGGGTACCGCAAGGTTCTGTGCTGGGGCCCCAGCTGTTTACACTGTACATTAATGATTTAGACGAGGGGATTAAATGTAGTATCTCCAAATTTGCGGATGACATTAAGTTGGGTGGCAGTGTGAGCTGCGAGGAGGATGCTATGAGGCTGCAGAGTGACTTGGATAGGTTAGGGGAGTGGGCAAATGAATGGCAGATGAAGTATAATGTGGATAAATGTGAGGTTATCCACTTTGGTGGTAAAAACAGAGAGACAGACTATTATTTGAATGGTGACAGATTATGAAAAGGGGAGGTGCAACGAGACCTGGGTGTCATGGTACATCAGTCATTGAAGGTTGGCATGCAGGTACAGCAGGCGGTTAAGAAAGCAAATGGCATGTTGGCCTTCATAGCGAGGGGATTTGAGTACAGGGGCAGGGAGGTGTTGCTACAGTTGTACAGAGCCTTGGTGAGGCCACACCTGAAGTATTGTGTACAGTTTTGGTCTCCTAACCTGAGGAAGGACATTCTTGCTATTGAGGGAGTGCAGCGAAGGTTCACCAGACTGATTCCCAGGATGGTGGGACTGACCTATCAAGAAAGACTGGATCAACTGGGCTTGTATTCACTGGAGTTCAGAAGAATGAGAGGGGATCTCATAGAAACATTTAAAATTCTGACAGGTTTGGACAGGTTGGATGCAGGAAGAATGTTCCCAATGTTGGGGAAGTCCAGAACCAGGGGTCACAGTCTAAGGATAAGGGGTAAGCCATTTAGGACTGAGATGAGGAGAAACTTCTTCACCCAGAGAGTGGTGAACCTGTGGAATTCTCTACCACAGAGAGTAGTTGAGGCCAATTCACTAAATATATTCAAAAAGAAGTTAGATGAAGTCCTTACTACTCGGGGGATCAAGGGGTATGGCGAGAAAGCAGGAAGTGGGTACTGAAGTTTCATGTTCAGCCATGAACTCATTGAATGGCGGTGCAGGCTAGAAGGGCCGAATGGCCTACTCCTGCACCTATTTTCTATGTTTCTGTTTGGTAAAAGAATGTGCAGGGCAGTGGGGAAAGGGCAGGGGAGTGGGACTGGCTGAAAGGCTCTTGCAGAGAGCCGGCACAGGCTCAACGGGCTGAATGGCCTCCTTCCGTGCAGTGACCGTTCTACGATTCGGTGGGCTTACTGCTCGTCGCGCGGGCTGAAGGTTTGTGTTAACGTTGCCTTGCTTTGTGACTCTAGATTGCAGCGGACGGACGTTGGCAGAGCCACTCGCCTGAATCCGGGCCGGACAGTCCCAGAGGACAAGGTCACGACGAAAGTCCCGGGCTCCATACCGCCTCCTGCTGAGCAGACAGGTACTGCGGGCTACATCGCCACCAAGGCCCCTTCACTGAAAGATGCGCCAGCAACATTAGGGAGCCTCCATTGTTTGGAGAGGGCATGGGGAGCTCAAGGGCCATTGAGATAAGAACATCAGAAACAGGAGCAGGAGTCGGCCATACGGCCCCTCGAGCCTGCTCCGCCATTTAATACCATCATGGCTGATCTGATCATGGACTCAGCTCCACTTCCCTGCCCGCTCCCTTAATCCCTTATCGCTCAAAAATCTGTCTATCTCTGTCTTAAATTTATTCAATGTCCCGGCTTCCACAGCTCTCTGAGGCAGCGAATTCCACAGATTTACAACCCTCTGAGAGAAGAAATTCCTCCTCATCTCAGTTTTAAATGGGCGGCCCCTTATTCTAAGACCATGCCCCCTAGTTCTAGTCTCCCCCATCAGTGGAAACATCCTCTCTGCATCCACCTTGTCAAGCCCCCTCGTAATCTTATACGTTTCGATAAGATCACCTCTCATTCTTCTGAATTCCAATGAGTAGAGGCCCAACCTCCTCAACCTTTCCTCATAAGTCAACCCCCTCATCTCCGGAATCAACCGAGTGAACCTTCTCTGAACTGCCTCCAAAGCAAGTATATCCTTTCGTAAATAATGGGGATGTTTTAATCTTCCACCGCCATCATCATCATCACAGGCAGTCCCTCGGGATCAAGGAAGACTTGCTTCCACTCTTAGAATGAGTCCTTAGGTGACTGAACAGTCCAATATGAGAACCACAGTCCCTGTCACAGGTGGGACAGATAGTCGTTGAGGGAAGGGGAGGGTGGGACTGGTTTGCCGCACGCTCCTTCCGCTGCCTGTGCTCGGTTTCTGCATGCTCTCGGCGACGAGACTCGAGGTGGTCAGCGCCCTCCCGGATGCACTTCCTCCACTTAGGGCGGTCTTTGGGCCAGGGACTCCCAGGTGTCGGTGGGGATGTTGCACTTTACCAGGGAGGCTTTGAGGGTGTCCCTGTAACGTTTCCTCTGCTCACCTTTGGCTCGTTTGCCGTGAAGGAGTTCCGAGTAGAGCGCTTGCTTTGGGAGTCTCGTGTCGGGGCATGTGGACAATGTGGCCTGCCCAGCGGAGCTGGTCGAGTGTGGTCAGTGCTTCGATGCTGGGGATGTTGGGCCTGGTCGAGGACACTAACGTTGGTGCGTCTGTCCTCCCGGGGGATTTGCAGGATCTTGCGGAGACATCGTTGGTGGTATTTCTCCAGTGACTTGAGGTGTCTACTGTACATGGTCCATGTCTCTGAGCCATACAGGAGGGCGGGTATCACTCCAGCCCTGTAGACCATGAGCTGGGTGGTAGATTTGAGGGCCTGGTCTTCAAACACTCTTCGTCAGGCGGCCGAAGGCTGCACTGGAGGCCATGTTGGATCTCGTCGGCAATGTCTGCTCTTGATAGGAGGCTCCCGAGGTCTGGGAAATGGTCCACGTTGTCAAGGGCCGCGCCGTGGATCTTGATGACTTGGGGGGCAGTGCTGTGTGGGGAATGTACGAATCCATTCGGTATGTCACCGTTCTAAGTATTTCTCCACCGATCATGGGGCTGAGGGGGGGAATCGCTGAAATGTTTCGGTACTGGTGGGAATATCTGATGGAACGGGTCAGTTCTGGAGATCTCCTGGATCCACTGATGGAGGTCAGTGTGTCCATTCAGCTGAGGGACACTCCAGGGTTGGTGCCCAAAGGTGTGACCAAAGTCTTCAGTGACTGGAAGCTGTCCACTCCTGTCTGAGGCTGAACCACACTGTTCCCAACCTTGGGCTCATATTTGGCCCCGAAATGAGCTTCCGGCCACATATCCACAGCATAACTGAGACCGCCTATTTCCACCTCTAACATCTCCCGTCTCCGCCCCCTGCCTCAGCTCATCCACTGCTGAAACCCTCATCCATGCCTTTGTTACCTCCAGACTTGTCTATTCCAACACACTCCTGGCTGGCCTCCCACATTCTACCCGATGTAAACCAGAGGTGATCCAAAACTCGGTGCCCCCGTGTCCTAACTCGCACCCAGTCCCACTCCCCCATCACCCCCTGTGTCCCGTGTCCTAACTCGCACCGAGTCCCACTCACCCATCACCCCCTGTGCTCACTGCCCCGTGTCCTAACTCACACCGAGTCCCACTCACCCATCACCCCCTGTGCTCGCTGACCCCGTGTCCTAACTCACACCCAGTCCCGCTCACCCATCACCCCCTGTGCTCACTGCCCCGTGTCCTAACTCACACCCAGTCCCACTCACCCATCACCCCCTGTGCTCACTGCCCCGTGTCCTAACTCACACCCAGTCCCACTCACCCATCACCCCCTGTGCTCACTGCCCCGTGTCCTAACTCACACCCAGTCCCGCTCACCCATCACCCCCTGTGCTCACTGACCCCGTGTCCTAACTCACACCCAGTCCCGCTCACCCATCACCCCCTGTGCTCACTGCCCCGTGTCCTAACTCACACCCAGTCCCACTCACCCATCACCCCCTGTGCTCACTGCCCCGTGTCCTAACTCACACCCAGTCCCACTCACCAACTTACATTGGCCCCCTCACCCTCCACCGCCCCCCCTCGCCTCTCAGGTTGGTGGAGGACCTTTGTCTTACGGATATTGAGTGTAAGAGGCCCATCCTTCCGTACGCCTCAGTGAATATGTCGACTGTGTCCTGGAGTTTGCACAGACGCAGGTGTGTGGTGTCAAATTTTTGTGATCTCGGAATCCTCCTGTGAAGCGTCTTGGGACATTTGGCTGTGTGAAAGGCGGTATATAAATCCAGGTGGTTGTTGTTGCTGAGGTCCAGTGTTGCTGAAGTCATTCCCTGTGTCGTCCCACAGGCCTGAAGTTATTCAAGGAGCCCAGCGCCAAGTCCAACCGGCTGATTCTTCACAATGCCTTAAACTCCTGCTGCCTGGCAGGGAAAGCCAATATAGACCAGCGGAACCAAGTGATCGAGGTACGTTGTGTAAACTCTCCCCCTCTCTCTATCTCTGCTCGCCCCTCCTATAAACTCACCACGTCAAATCGCCGGCCGGCATGAGACCTCAGCCCCTGGTGTTCAACGGGCCACGTTCATCGAGAATCTCAGACATTTACAGCACGGAAGGAGGCCATTTCGGCCCATCGTGTCCGTGCCGGCCGACCAAGAGCTACCCAGCCTAATCCCACTTTCCCGCTCTGGGTCCGTAGCCCTGTAGGTTACAGCACTTCAGGGGCACATCCAGGTACTGTTTAAATGTGCTGAGGGTTTCTGCCTCTACCACCCTTTCAGGCCGTGAGTTCCAGACCCCCACCACCCTCTGGGTGAAGACATTTCCCCTCAAATCCCCTCTAGACCTCCCCCCAATTACTTTAAATCTCTGCCCCCTGGTTGTTGACCCCTCTGCCAAGGGAAACAGGTCCTCCCTATCCACTCTATCCAGGCCCCTCATAATTTTATACACCTCAATCAGTTCTCCCCTCAGCCTCCTCTGTTCCAAAGAAAACAGACCCAGCCTATCCAATCTTTCCTCATCGCTACAATTCTTGATTGGAAAAAATCCTGAAAGACAGGATAAATCTACATTTGGATAGGCAAGGATTAATCAGGGACAGTCAGCACGGATTTATTAAGGGAAGATCATGTTTGACTAACCTGATTGAATATTTTGAGGAGGTAACTAGGAGGGTCGATGAGGGCAGTGCGTATGATGCAGTGTATATGGGGACTTTAGCAAAGCTTCTGATAAGGTCCCACATGGTAAACTGGTCACGAAGGTTAAAGCCCACGGGATCCAGGGCAAAGTGCAAGTTGGATCCAAAATTGGCTCAGAGGCAGGAAGCAAAGGGTAATGATTGATGGGTGTTTTTGTGACTGGAAAGATGTTTCCAGTGGGGTTCCGCAGGGCTCAGTACTGGGTCCCTTGCTTTTTGCGGTATATATCAATGATTTAGATTTGAATATAGGGGGTATGATTAAGAAGTTTACAGATGACACTAAAATTGACTGTGTGGTTGATAATGAAGAGGAAAGTCATGGGCTGCAGGAGGATAGCAATCTACTGGTCAGGTGGGCAGAGCAGTGGCAAATGGAATTTAATTCAGAGATGTGAAGTAATGCACTTTGGGAGGGCTAATAAAGAAAGGGTATACACATTAAGCGGTAGGCCACCTAATAGTGTAGATGAACAAAGGGACCTTGGAGTGCTTGTCCACAGATCCCTGAAAGTAGCAGGCCAGGTGGATAAGGTGGTTCAGAAGGCATACGGAATGTTTGCCTTTATTGGCCAAGGCATAGAATACAAGAGCAGGGAGGTTATGCTTAAATTGTATAATACTCTGGTTAGGCCTCAGCTGGAGTACTGCGTGCGGTTCTGGTCACCGTATTATAGGAAGGATGTGATTGCACTGGAGAGGGTGCAGAGGAGATTTACTAGGATGCTGCCTGGAATGTAGAATCTTAGTTATAAAGACAGATTGGATAGGCTGGGTTTGTTCTCATTGGAACAGAGGAGGTTGAGAGAAGACCTCATCGAGGTGTACAAAATATTGAGGGGCCTGGACATAGTGGATAGTAAGGGTCTATTTCCATTGGTGGAGGGGTCTATTATGAGGGGGCAAAGTTTTAAGGTGGTTGGTGGAAGGTTTAGAGGGGATTTGAGGGGAGGCTTTACACAGAGGGTTGTGGGGATCTGGAACTCGCTGCCTGGAAGAGTGGTGGATGCAGAAACCCTCACCACTTTAAAGAGATGGTTGGATGGGCACTTAAAGTGCAGTAACCTGCAGGGTTACAGACCTAGAGCTGGTAATTGGGATTAGACTGGATGACCTTTTGTTGGACGGTGCAGATATAATGGTAAGTACTGCAGGGAATCGAATACGGCCAGGGTGATCTCCTGGACTAGTGTCGATCGCCTGGATGGGTCGGAGAGGAATTTTCCCAGGTTTTTTCTCCCTAAATTGGCCTGTGTTTTTATCTGGTTCTTGCCTCTCCCAGGAGATCACATGGCTCTGGTTGGGGTGGAGTGTAGAATGTTTCAGTATAAGGGGTGTCGCAGTTGTGTGAGGCGGACTGGTTGGGCTGGGTGCTCTTTGCCTTTCCCTCATTGTTCATAGGTTTATATGTAACCTTCAGGGCTGCTGACCGAGGGCCGAGCGGCTCTTTGTCGGCCGGCGCGGACACGATGGGCCGAAATGGCCTCCTTCTGCGCTGTACATTTCTATGTCTCTATGTAACCCCTTCCAGCCCTACTCCCGTCCCTATCTCTGTAAACTCCAGCCCCTACACCCCTCCCTATCTCTCTAACCTCCTCCAGCCCCTGCACCCCTCCCTATCTCTGTAACCACCTCCAGCCCCCACACCCCTCGCTATCTCTGTAACCTCCTCTAATTCTGCCCTCCTGACCATCCCTGATTATAATCGCTCCACCATCGGTGGCCATGCTTTCTGCTGCCTGGGTCCCAAGCTCTGGAACTCCCTCCCTAAACCTCTCCGGCTCTCTTTCCTCCTTCAAGACGTTCCTTAAACTCTCCCTCTGTGACCCAGCTTTTGATCACCTGGCCCTGCATGTCCTGATGTGTCTCATGCTCCTGTGAAGCGTCTGGTGACATTTGGCCATTGTACGGGTACTGTACAGGCACGAGCTTCCCATGGTTTGGACACCGTGTCGGGAGTGGTCTGATTCCGTGTGACATACGAGCAGGAGTAGGCCATACGGCCCCTCGAGCCTGCTCCGCCATTTAATACCATCATGGCTGATCCGATCATGGACTCAGCTCCACTTCCCTGCCCACTCCCCATAACCCTTTATCGGTTAAGAAACTGTCTATCTCTGTCTTAAATATATTCAATGTCCTGGCTTCCACAGCTCTCTGAGGCAGTGAATTCCACAGATTTACAACCCTCTGAGAGAAGAAATTCCTCCTCATCTCAGTTTTAAATGGGCGGCCCCTTATTCTAAGACCATGCCCCCTAGTTCTAGTCTCCCCCATCAGTGGAAACATCCTCTCTGTATCCACCTTGTCAAGCCCCCTCATAATCTGATACGTTTCGATAAGATCACCTCTCATTCTTCTGAATTCCAATGAGTAGAGGCCCAACCTACTCAACCTTTCCTCATAAGTCAATCCCCTCATCCCCGGAATCAACCGAGTGAACCTTCTCTGAACTGCCTCCAAAGCAAGTATATCCTTTCGTAAATATGGAAACCAAAACTGCACGCAGTATTCCAGGTGTGGCCTCACCAATACCCTGTATAACTGTAGCAAGACTTCCCTGCTTTTATACTCCATCCCCTTTGCAATAAAGGCCAAGATTCCATTGGCCTTCCTGATCACTTGCTGTACCTGCACACTATCCTTTTGTGTTTCATGTACAAGTATCCCCAGGTCCCGCTGTACTGCAGCACTTTACAATCTTTCTCCATTTAAATAATAACTTGCTCTTTGATTTTTTTTCTGCCAAAGTGCATGATCTCACACTTTCCAACATTATACTCCATCTGCCAAATTTTTGCCCACTCACTGAGCCTAGCTATGTCCTTTTGCAGATTATTTGTGTCCTCCTCACACATTGCTTTTCCTCCCATCTTTGTATCATCAGCAAACTTGGCTACGTTACACTCAGTCCCTTCTTCCAAGTCATTAATTTCGATTGTAAATAGTTGGGGTCCCAGCACTGATCCCTGCGGCACCCCACTAGTTACTGATTGCCAACCCGAGAATATACCATTTATCCCGACTCTCTGTTCGTTAGTCAATCCTCTATCCATGCTAATATATGACCCCCCAGCCCGCATGAACTTTGATCTTGTGCAGTAACCTAGTGAGTTCCTGTCGTGGTGCCTAGTGAGTGTCTTGTTGTGTCTTGGCCAGGCGTTGATGAAGTGTAAGCAGAACCAGTGCTTGATCCTGTTCCGTGACTACCAGTGCCAGTTCCGCGCGCTCTACTGCTTCTGCCCGGAGACCGAGGAGATCCTGAGGTTGTGTGGAGTGGGTCCCAGGCAGCTCACCCCGGAGATGATCACCGGCCTGTACAAGTACAACTCCAACCACAAGCAGTTCCACGCCATCCCGTCCCGCACCCTGTCGGCCAGCATAGACGCCCTCACCATCCATGGCCACCTGTGGCAGGGGCGTAAGCGGGGCGCCCTGGGCTCGGGGCTTCAGTGAGGGCCTGCTGCTCTACTGTGGGGGGGGGGGCCTGGTGTGAGCTGGGCCCCACCGCACGGTTTGTCCATCGGCAACCTCCCTTTGTCCCGCACGCACGCACGCACACTCGCACGACTCGGCACACAACAGCTTCCCCGGGGTGGGGGGAGAGACACTGTGGAGGCCCATGTCCATGTCCCAAAGGATGGGGCCAAATCTGTGTGTGTCTCCTGGATTATGATCCCTTGACCCCAGTCCCCGTCCCCGATCCCGTACTCCTTGACCTCGATCCTGTACCCCTTGACCCCAACCCTTAGCCCTGACCCCGGATCCCCCCTATCTCCCCGCATCTCTAATCCCTGGAACCCCCCCGCCCCATCTCCAATCCCAGATCCCGAGCCCTGGACACTCACTGTATCTCCTCAATCCCACAGATGGACAACATTGACTCCCCAAACGCTTTTATAACTCGAATGAATTTATATATTAATAAAGTTGATTTATGAATACCAGCCTTGTTTCCAGCTTTGTCATAGAAACATAGACAATAGGTGCAGGAGTAGGCCATTCGGCCCTTCGAGCCTGCACCACCATTCAATCAGATCATGGCTGATCATTCCCTCAGTACCCCTTTCCTGCTTTCTCTCCATACCCCTTGATCCCTTTAGCCGTAAGGGCCATATCCAACTCCCTCTTAAATATATCCAATGAACTGGCATCAACAACTTTCTGTGGTAGAGAATTTCACAGGTTAACAATTGTCTGAGTGAAGAAGTTTCTCCTCATCTTGGTCCGTAATGGCTGCCCCCATTTCCCAGGTAGTTTTGGCGTGCAGTTTGGTTTCCATATTTACGAAAGCATATACTTGCTTTGGAGGCAGTTCAGAGAAGGTTCACTCGGTTGATTCCGGGGATGAGACGGTTGACTTATGAGGAAAGGTTGAGGAGGTTGGGTCTCTACTCATTGGAGTTCAGAAGAATGAGAGGTGATCTTATCGAAACGTATAAGATTGAGGGGGCTTGATAAGGTGGATGCAGAGAGGATGTTTCCACTGATGGGGGAGACTAGAACTTGGGGGCATGGTCTTAGAATAAGGGGCCACCCATTTAAAACTGAGATGAGGAGGAATTTCTTCTCAGAGGGTTGTAAATCTGTGGAATTCGCTGCCTCAGAGAGCTGTGGAGGCTGGGACATTGAATATATTTAAGACAGAAAAAGATAGTTTATTAATCGATAAAGGATTAAGGGGTCGGGCAGGGAAGTGGAGCTGAGTCCATGATCAGATCAGCCATGATCGTATTAAATGGCGGAGCAGGCTCGAGGGGCTGAATGGCCGACTCCTATTTCTTTTGTGGTTCCCCCCGAATCTCTTTTTCCCCCCCCCCCCCCCCCCCATCCCCGTCCCCCACTTCCTCGGCCGAGCGAGTGGTTGGTGGACTGTGGAAGGCTTCACACTGCCCGGCCCAGGGGTAGTGAGCGATGTGGATTCACTGGCTCTTTGACCGGGTCGTTGTGGGTGGGGGAAACGTCAGACTATAATATGAGCTCTTTAAAACCAATCTGTCACACTTCAAAGAGGGCAGTTAAGGGTCTACCACATTTACCGTGGGTCTGGAGTCACCTATAGGCCAGACCGGGTAAGGGCGGCAGATTTCCTTCCCTAACAGGGACCATTGGTGAACCAGATGGGTTTTTAAATTGACAACCCAACAGGCACTCTGACTGTTGGCAGCTTTTTATTTCCCATCATCATCAGAGGCCCTCGGGATCGAGGAAGACGTGCTCCCACTCTAAAAGTGAGTCCTTAGGTGGCTGAACAGTCCAATATGAGAACCACAGTCCCTGTCACAGGTGGGACAGACAGTGGTTGAGGGAAGGGGAGGGTGGGACTGGTTTGCCGCACGCTCCTTCCGCTGCCTGCGCTTGGTTTCTGCATGCTCTCGGCAACGAGACTCGAGGTGCTCAGCGCCCTCCCGGATGCACTTCCTCCACTTAGGGTGGTCTTTGGCCAGGGACTCCCAGGTGTCGGTGGGGATGTTGCACTTTATCAGGGAGGCTTTGAGGGTGTCCCTTGTAACGTTTCCTCTGCCCACCTTTGGCTCGTTTGCCGTGAAGGAGTTCCGAGTAGAGCGCTTGCTTTGGGAGTCTCGTGTCTGACATGTGGACAATGTGGCCCTGCCCAGCGGAGCTGCTCGAATGTGGTCAGTGCTTCGATGCTGGGGATGTTGGGCCTGGTCGAGGACGCTAACGTTGGTGCGTCTGTCCTCCCAGGGGATTTGCAGGATCTTGCGGAGACATCGTTGGTGGTATTTCTCCAGTGACTTGAGGTGTCTACTGTACATGGTCCATGTCTCTGAGACATACAGGAGGGCGGGTATTATTACAGCCCTGTAGACCATGAGCTTGGTGGTAGATTTGAGGGCCTGGTCTTCAAACACTCTTTCCCTTCATTTAATTTTTTTAAACTTTTAATTAAAAGAAACTTGATGCGAATTCTCACTGTGGCCCTGGGTGTACCGAACTTGCGGAGGACACACAACTTGGAACGACAGTGAGGAGGATAGTGATAGACTTCAGGAGGACACAGAGAGGCCGGTGGGATGGGCAGACACGGGGCAGATGCAGTTTAACACACAAAAGTACAAAGTGATACATTTTTGTCGGAAGAATGACAAGAGGCGATATAAACTGAAGGGTACAATTCTGAAGAGGGTGCAGGAGCAGAGAGCTGGGGGCACATGTGCCCAAATTGTTGAAGGTGGCAGGGCAGGTTGAGAAAGTGGTTTAAAAAAGCCTACGGGATCCTGAGCTACATAAATAGAGGCATAGAGTACAGCAGCAAGGAAGTTATGGTGAACCTTTATAAAACACTGGTTCGGCCTCAACTGGAGTATTGTGTCCAATTCTGGGCACCGTACTTTAGGAAGGATGTGAAGGCATGAGAGAGGGAGCAGAGGGGATTTACAAGCACAGTTCCAGGGATGAGGGACTTCAGTTCCGTGGAGGGACTGGAGAAGCTGGGCTTGTTCTCCTTGGAGCAGAGAAGGTTGAGAGGAGATTTGATCGAGGTGCTCAAAATCATGAGGGGTCCAGACAGAGTAGACCAAGAGAGAAACTGTTCCCATTGGTGGAAGGGTCGGGAACCAGAGGGACACAGATTTAAGGCGATTGGTAGAAGAACCAAAGGCGACATGAGGGAAAACGTTTTTACGCAGCGAGTGGTTAGGATCTGGAATGCAAGACCTGAGAGGGTGCTGGAGACAGACTCAATCACAGCTTTCAAAGGGGAATTGGATAAGTGTCTGAAGGAACGAACTTGGAGGTCTACGGGGGAAGAGTGGGAAGTGGGACTGGCTGAGGTGTTCTTGCAGAGAGCCAGCACGAGCTGAATGTTAACTGTTCTGTGATTTCAAGGCCCTGGTGCGATTTGAACTCCTGGGGCTAGACTTTCGGTACACCATCGCCCATTTAGCGCTCATATAAGAGCTCCTTTACGGCAAGCGAGCCCAAGGTGGGCAGAGGAAACGTTACAGGGGACACCCTCAAAGCCTCCCTGATAAAGTGCGACATCCCCACCGACACCTGGGAGTCCCTGGGCCAAAGACCGCCCTAAGTGGAGGAAGTGCATCCGGGAGGGCGCTGAGCACCTCGAGTCTCGTCGCCGAGAGCATGCAGAAACCAAGCGCAGGCAGCGGAAGGAGCGTGTGGCAAACCAGTCCCACCCTCCCCTTCCCTCAACCACTGTCTGTCCCACCTGTGACAGGGACTGTGGTTCTCATATTGGACTGTTCTGCCACCTAAGGACTCACGTTTAGAGTGGGAGCAAGTCTTCCTCGATCCCGAGGTACTGCCCACGATTGATTGAAGAGCTCAGGTGCAGGCGATCGCCCATATTTGCTGAAACGTTGAAACCAGCGCCCGATTACAGCCCCATTTATCGTCCGGCCCAACATCAACAAAAAAATATGACGTCATCCTCGTGCAAGGCCGAGAATCGTGCTTAAAATGGAAACTTGGGCCCAGATTATTGCCGAGTGCTGCTTTTGGCCCAAAATTACGCTGAAGAAAAGCTGCAACAACTCAGCAGGACGAGGAAGGTCTGTTGTAAAAGGGCTGTCGGGGGAATCGATTTGTCAGTGATTTTACGGGCCCCTTGCCAACCGTCTAATCACGTTGTATCTGTTGAGGACAAATGACGGGCATTTCTAGCAACGGGGCCTGTAATTTCTCAACCAGTATTGGTCACCAATCACACGCTGCAGAACAGAGACGGGAGAATAAAGTGACAAAGGTTACATAATGTACAAAGCTGTAATGTCAGGGTTAATATTAATCATAGATTTTGCCCCCTTTGGCCCACCGTACACGTAGAAGCAGATCGCGGGTATGTCATCCCCTGAGCAGGAAACGGAGTTCACCTCAGTCCACTGATACATTTTATTTTATAAGAACATAAGAAATAGGAGCAGGAGTCGGCCATTCGGCCCCTCGAGCCTGCTCCGCCATTTAATACCATCATGGCTGATCTGATCATGGACTCAGCTCCACTTCCCTGCCCGCTCCCGATAACCCCTTATTCCCTTATCGGTTAAGAAACTCTATTTCTGTCTTAAATATATTCAATGTTCCAGCTTCCACAGCTCTCTGAGGCAGCGAATTCCACAGATTTACAACCCTCTGAGAGAAGAAATTCCTCCTCATCTCAGTTTTAAATGGGCGGCCCCTTATTCTAAGACCATGCCCCCTAGTTCTAGTCTCCCCCATCAGTGGGAACATCCTCTCTGCATCCACCTTGTCAAGCCCCCTCATAATCTTATACGTTTCGATAAGATCACCTCTCATTCTTCTGAATTCCAATGAGTAGAGGCCCATAAAGCAACAGGGGTCACAATTAAATAAAGGTTCTGTAATGTTATTGATGGGGACCAGGTCTTCTGTTCTATTTGTCAACCCCCGTGGGAAAAATTCTTTGCCTGAAAAAAAAAACGCGCATGCTCAGAATGTCCATTGCTCTGGACACCGGCAGTACACAACTGAATCCCCCCATCGCTAGGGCCCACCCCCCCCCCCCCCGTCGCGAGGGCCCATCCCCCCCCCCCCCGTCGCGAGGGCCCATCCACCCCCCCATCGCGAGGGCCCATCCCCCCCCCCCCCCCCCGTCGCTAGGGCCCCCCCCTCGTCGCTAGGGCCCATCCCCCCCTCCCCCCTGTCGCTAGGGCCCCCCCCTCGTCGCGAGGGCCCATCCACCCCCCCATCGCGAGGGCCCATCCCCCCCTCCCCCCTGTCGCTAGGGCCCCCCCCTCGTCGCTAGGGCCCATCCCCCCCTCCCCCCTGTCGCTAGGGCCCCCCCCTCGTCGCTAGGGCCCACCCCCCCCCACGCACACACACCCCCCCCACGCACACACACCCCT